>NW_005370031.1:2086195-2101554 GCF_000412655.1 Myotis brandtii | reverse complement strand
GAGCCTGACCAGGGGCTGCACCTAGGGATTGGGCCTGCCCTCTGCCACCCGGGAGCGGGCCTAAGCTAGCAGGTTGTTATCTCCCGAGGGGTCCCAGACTGTGAGAGGGCACAAGTGGGGCTGAGGGACAACCCCCCCGCCAGTGCACAAATTTTTGTGCACCGGGCCTCTAGTCTATATATATAAAAGGCTAAGTGTCTGATCGACCAGTACATATGAGCACTGACCACCAGGGGGCAGACACTCAACAAAGGAGTTACCATGACATGCACTGGCCATTTAAAAATAAACAGCACCACGGATCTGGCGCCGACAAACCAACACTTGGCTTCCCCCAAGTGGGACACAGGCCCCGCCACCACCCCAGAGTGACAACCCATCAAATCACAGCCAACATTGCCAAGAGCCCATGGCGCAAAATGCAGTACACAGCCCAGCCCAGCCTGGAAATGGTCGCTGTGGGCACCAGGTAATGATGTCACATAGCAATGCCCGGCTTCCTCTCCCTAGAGACTAGCCTCCTTGGAGTTTCTTCAGTCCAGGATCCCAACTTACTTTATAGCCATGTGCAAACATTTTATACTTTAACCAAATGTCTGTGAAGTGTTTTCCTGTGCCTCATCTCATTTGATCCTCACGGAAGTCTTGGAGGCAGTAGATAGGAGATTCAGTGGAATCCTATTTTCTTTTCATTTGCCGGAAAACGGAGATTTAGAAAGTTTAGAAACTTGACCCAAGTGAAAAGAAGTAAGAAATGTTGCAACTTGAAACTGACTTCAGGTTTTCTCACTGCACTGAGCAGAATATAGTCAAACACTGCTATGCTTAAATAGTTTACCCTTTGTTCTCCCTGCATGATCTACAATATTAATCTGCTTCGTGTTGATATTTACTGCTGTGTTGCTGATAATTATCTGAAAGAAAAGTTGGGGTGCTTCATTGGGCTGGAAAAAGTTTAGCTAAATCAGAAAGCAGGTCTAATTAAGCAAGTTTATTCTATATCTATAAAAGGCCAATTTGACTCACACATGCACAATACGTATAAAGCTCTCACTGGCGTTAATCGGACGCATGTGTTTCCATCTGTCATTGTAGATCGTGAATTTGTTTGACACTTCTATTATAGTGAAAGGGCAAACAGCGGAATGAAAATATTTCTTCTAATTAATTTCCTTTCAATATGCATGAATAAGTGTGGTGAAAGCAGACATCCCTGTCTTGTTCCTGTTCTTAGGGGGAATGTTTTTACTTTTTACCCATTGAGGATGATGTTGGCTGCAGGTTTGTTACATGTGGCCTTTATTATGTTGAGATATGACCCCTCTGTTCCCACTTTGAGGAGTTTTTATCAAAAATAGGTGTTGGATTTTGCTGAATGCTTTTGCTCCATCTCTTGATATGATCATGTGGTTTTTGTCTTTCAATTTGTTTATGTGATGTATCACATTTATTGATTTGTGAATATTGTACCAGCCTTGCATCACTGGAATAAATCCCATTTGTCATGGTGTATGGTCTTTTTTAATATATTGCTGGATCCGATTTGCTAATATTTTGTTCAGGATTTTAGTATCTATGTTCATCAGGGACATTGGCCTGTAATTCTCTTTCTTTGCAGTATCTTTATCTGGTTTTGGAATTAAGATAATCCTGGCCTCATAAAAAGAGCTTGGAAGTGTTCCTTCCTCTTGGATTTTTTTGGGATAGTTTTAGGAAGATAGGTGTTAGTTCTTCTTTGAATGTTTGGTAAAAGTCCCCTGTGAAGCCATATGGTCCAGGACTTTGGTTTGCTGGGCGTTATTTTTATTACTGCTCCAATTTCATTAGTTTTTACTGGTCTATTCAGGTTTTCTGATTCTTCCTGAGTTTTAGAAGAAAAAAATAATGGCAAAAAGAAGGTATATATTTAGACATATACTCCCCTGAAGGAAAAGAAATGTACAAGTACTATTACTTTCCATAACTTAATAGATTGGACAAGGCTAAGAGTCATCTCAAGGTATAAATAAGGGTTAAGCAATATTCAAGAATTGATATGTGTGCAATATTTGACACTAGGATACTTATTACTTGAGTGCTGCCTATTATTTTGTGGAAAAAGAGATTTATTTGGGGTACCCTATTATAGACTCCATTCATGCATGGGAGGGGAGGTCCCCTCAGCCCAGCCTGCACCCTCTCCAATCTGGGACCCCTTGGGGGATGTCCGACTGCCAGTTTAGGCCTGATCCTGGGGATCGGACCTAAACCAGCAGTCAGATATCCCTCTCACAATCCTGGACCGCTGGCTCCTAATCGCTCACCTGCCTGCCTGCCTGGTCACCCCTAACTGCCCCCCCCCGACTTGCCTGAAAGCCCCTCACTGCCTCTATGTACAGGCCTGATTGCCCCCAATTGCCTCCCTCTGCCAGCCTGGTTGCCCCCAACTGCCCCCCCTGCTGGCCTGGTCACCCCTCACGGCCCCCCCACCAGCCTGGTCGCCCCACGCAGCCTGCTTGGTCAGTCATTTGGTCATCCCTCACTAACCCTCCTGCCGGCCTGGTCGCCCCACACAGCCTGTTGTTCAGTCGTTTGGTCGTCACTCACTAATCCCCCTGCCGGCCTGGTCACCCCACACAGCCTGCTTATTCAGTCGTTTGGTTGTCCCTCATTAACCCCCCTGCCGGCCTGATCATAGGCAGCCATCTTGTGAGGGTGTGAGGGTTAATTTGCATATTCTCTTTCTTATATAGGATTTCCCCACTTCTTTTTTTAAAAAATATATTTTATTGATTTTTTTACAGAGAGGATGGGAGAGGGATAGAGAGTTAGAAACATCAATGAGAGAGAAACATCGATCAGCTGCCTCCTGCACACCTCCTACTGGGGATGTGCTCGCAACCAAGGTACATGCCCTTGATTGGAATCGAACCTGGGACTTTTCAGTCTGCAGGCCGATGCTCTATCCACTGAGCCAAACCGGTTAGGGCCCCACTTCTGCTATTAGGTAAGACTTCACAGCCTCCACTCCTCACTGCCAAGAGTCCCTGAAGCACGTGGGTACCTGAGTAGACAGAAAAGCAAGCAAGATAACTAGTGAAGATGGGAGGGATATCATAGGAAAAGTAAAAATTGGAGAAAAGCTAGTGGTAATGTTATTTATTGAAGCAGTAAACATAGACAATAGTACAGAAATCCCTAATGTTTTCCTATTAAAAGATGAGCAAGATGGTTTACTTTAGAGCGGACAGATAAGGTGATTTTGATATTTGCTCTAATTAATGAGGGAGCTGTATTTGCTAGTAACTGAAAACAGTGATGACAAAGACACTGCAATTGATCAACAGTGGTCATGACCCATTTTATATTTTGGGGGAAAGGGAATAGAGAAAAGAACTGCATATCCCCGTATATAAGCCTCAATTATCAACCTACTGTCCCATAATCTATACAGAGTGAGATAAAAGTAAGTTTACAGTTTTGAGTACATGAAACAGTTCAATCTTGTATTATTATTTACTCATTATTGTACTTTTTTCCATATGAGCAACTGTAAACCTACTTTTGCCCCACTCTATATTTGTATAATGGAACCTATGCCTTTTCAAGAGAGGTTAACAATGATGCCACACGAATTGCAGAGATAAGATTTTCTCTGAAATTATCACCTTTACTGTAACAAATTACTATATCAAAGTCAAATACCGCACCACAATCTCCAAACTCTTAATCCAAGACTTAACTCCACAAGCATCATTTCAGTTTGAGCTAATAGGTTCTTATTAAGCTCCTCTAATACAGGCAGGAGAAGTACAGAGTGGTTGTTTTAAAATAAATATGCCCTGCCCTAACCGGTTCGGCTCAGTGGATAGAGTGTCGACCCGTGGACTGAAGGGTCCCAGGTTTGATTCTGGTCAAAGGCATGTACCTTGGTTGTGGGCTCGATCCCCAGATCTAATCTGTGCTGTGAATTATACCTTCATTTTTTTCACTAAGACATTAGATTATTTTCTTCAATTATCTTTTCTTTTCAACCCTGTGTAAATTCCTCTACCACATTTCCTGCTTGACATCTTTTCTGCAGGATAATAACTCAATAAGATCACAAGACTTTAACACATGGTTCTGATCCTAAAAAACACACATAAAGCCATAGGCAGTAAGTAGTGGAAATAGCTGGGTTCTGAGTCTCTCCCCACATGAGCTATAAGCAGGACAACCGTGTTTCATAATTTCTAACTCCTGCATAAACCCAAGGGCTTGTCTCTTGAGGTTTACGTGTGTTTTATTTCAAAATTGTGAACCAGAGAAACAGACAAAATAAAATTCATTTATCTAGCAATTTTCTTTTGAAGTTGACATTTAATATGAGTTGCTTTATAGATTTTCCAAAGTAGCCATATGGCATTCTTATAATTAATCACATTTTACAAATATTAAAAATTAATCTCTCAATCAGTACCATGTCAAAAAATAAAAACTGCTTTCTATGGCATCTCAAAGCAACAGTGATGCCTCTCTTAGACATAAACTTCACACATTCTTATTTCAATAATTTTTACACCAAATTACAATTTTGCAAGCATATACCCCATTCCATGGATGTCACTTGAGTAGCTAGTACAGCCATTAGAAACAGGTTCTAAATTGGGAAAAATCAATTTACTTTGAAACTATTCAAACTTGATTTACTGCACAGTTTAGGAACCAGATTGGAGTTAAAATCCCAGCTTTGTAACCTTGCAAAAATTAATTTCTTTGGTCTTCAGTTTCCTTGTCTAAAAAAAAGGACTGTGATAGTACCTATTTAGTAAGAATGATGAAAGAATGAAAGAAGTAACATATACAAAGTGTCTGGCAACTATATTGACAATTAACATTATGTTACTTCATAAGTGATAGGTTGGATATAAGCTTTAATAACCTCTCTATAAATTAAGTAACTATTTCTTCCCTACATCAACTTGCAGAATATTATACTCTTATTAGGCAGCAAAAGGAATCCCATAGACTCAAAAAGTCCAACAAAATTTAAGTCTTCCCATACATTTCATTTCATATCTAATTTCTTCTACCTAAACAACAAAATTCAGAAACCTGTCCTCTTTTAAAAAAAATATTTTTATTTATTTCAGAGAGGAAGAGATAGATAGAAACATCAATGATGAGAGAGAATCATTAATGCGCTGCCTCCTGCAAACTCCCTCACTGGGGATCGAGCCTGCAACCCAGGTTTGTGCTATGACCAGCAATCAAACTATGACATCCTGGTTCATAGGTCAACGCTCAACCACTGAGCCACACCAGGTGGGCCCTGTCCTAATCTTCAATAATACTTTTAATTTTTCAAAATAGTTGGGCTTAGCAATTAATTTGCTATTTTTAATTGTCTTTCCATTGATGAAATTGCAAAAAAAAAAAAAAAGGTCTCTTGGGGAATGTAGCCTTTCATGTCAGGTTTCTTAACTTCTAAAAAAGCAGTTTATATTAGCACATATGGTTTAGAGTTCTAAAAAAAAATGACAAATGGTGACCAGAGTAAATGTATACTGACTGTGACATAGCTTTAACAATCTATTTTTAATGACCCTTTCATAAAATCATTTTAAGGTTTTGCCTCCCAGTCCAGCAATAAAGGTCTTTTGCAAGTATTCATCTGTCTGTCACTGTGTTCACCACTTTCATATGGTTCAAGAATTGATGGCAACTTTACTCAACATTGCACATGGTACATTAACAGCTGACAGATGTCAGTAAGACAAGACTACTCAAGCCCTTCTCCAACCAGGAAGCTCCAACAAACTATTCCAAAAAATCCAAGAGGAAGGAACATTTCCAAGCTCTTTTCATGAGGCCAGCATTATCCTAAAACCAGATAAAGGCACTACAAAGAAAGAGAATTACAGGCCAATATCCCTGATGAACATAGATGCTAAAATCCTGAACAAAATATTAGCAAATCAGATCCAGCAATATATTAAAAAGATCATACACCATGACCAAGTGGGATTTAGTCCAGTGATGCAAGGTTGGTACAATATTCGCAAATCAATAATGTGATTCACCACATAAACAAATTGAAAGACAAAAACCACATGATCATATCAATAGATGCAGAAAAAGCATTCAGCAAAATCCAACATCCATTTTTGATAAAAACCCTCAGCAAAGTGGGAATAGAGGGATCATACCTCAACATAATAAAGGCCATATATTGCAAACCCACAGCCAACATCATCCTTAATGGGAAAAAAAGTAAAAGCATTCCCCCTAAGAACAGGAACAAGACAGGGATGTCTGCTTTCACCAGTATTACTCAACATAATACTAGAAGTCTTAGCCACAGCAGTCATACAAGAAGAAAACATAAAAGGCATCCAAATTGGAAAGGAGGAAGTAAAATTGTCACTATTTGCAGATGACACAGAAAACCTTAAAGAGTCCACCAAAAAATTACTAAATTTAATAAATGAATTTGGCAATGTAGGAGGATACAAAATTAACACCCAGAAATTGAAGGCATTTTTATACACCAATAATTAATTCTCAGAAAAAGTAACTAAAAATCAATACCATTTACCATTTCAAACAAAAATAAATACTTAGGAATAAACTTAATCAACAACGTAAAAGTCCTCTACTCAGAAAACTACAGGATGATGAAAAAAGAGATAGAAGATATAAACAAATGGAAGAATATACTGTGTTCATGGATTGGTAGAATTAGCATCATTAAAATGCTATACTAGCCAAAGCAATCTATAGATTAAATGCAATCCCTATTAAAATACCAAAGGCATATTTCACAGACCTTTAACAAGTACTCCAAAAATTCATATGGAACCAAAAAAAAAAAAATCCCAAATAGCCACAGCAATCTTGAACAATAACAAAGTTGGAGGGATCACAATACCGGATATCAAGTTATACTACAAAGGCACTGTAATCAAAACAGCCTGGTGCTGGCACAAGAAGAGACATATAGGTCAACTGATCAGAAGAGAGAACCCAGAAATTGACCCAAACAATTAAGCTCAATTAATATTTGACAATGGAGGAAAGAGTATACAATGGAGTAAAGACAGTCTCCTCAATAAATGGTGATGGGATAATTGGACAGGTACTTGCACAAGAATGAAACTAGACCACCAACTTACACCATACACATGAATAAACTCAAAATGAATAAAATACTTAAATGTAAGTCGTGAAGCCATAAAAATCCCAGAAAAAAACATAGGCAGCAAAATATAAGATATTGTACCTAGCAGAATTTTCAGATACACTAGTGCAAGAGAAACAAAGGAAAAAATAAACAAATGGGAGTATATCAAACTAAAAAAGCTTCTGCACAGCCAAAGAAACCAACATCAAATTAAAAAGGGAACCCACTGCATGGGAGATCATTTTTGGCAATGATACATCTGAGAAGGGATTAATCTCCAAAATATATAAAGTACTCATACAACTCAACAAAAGGAAGACAAACAATCCAATTTAAAAACATGGTCAGAGGACCTAAATACTTCTTTATAGAGGAGATAAAAAAGGTTAATAGACATGAAAAAATGCTCAATATCACTAATTATCAGAGAGATGCAAACTGAAAGGACAATGAGGTACCATGTCACACCTGTCAGAATGGCTACCATCAATACTTCAACAAACAATAAGGTGAGGATGTGGAGAAAAAGGGACCCTAGTACACTGCTAGTGGGAATGCAGACTGGTGCAACCACTATGGAAAACAGTGTGGAATTTCCTTTAAAAAAATTCAAAATGGAGCTACCATTGGACCCATTGATCCCACTTCCAGGAATATATCCTAAAAAGCCTTAAACACCAATCAGAAAGGATATATACACCCCTATATTCATAGCAGATCAATTTACAATTGCTATGATTTGGAAACAGCCCAAATGTCCAACAGTAGATGGATTAAAAAACCTGTGGTATATTTACACAATGGAATACTATTCAGCTGTAAAATATGAAGGATCTATCACTCTTTAAGACAGCATGAAGGGACCTGGAGAGTATTATGCTAAGTGAAATAAGCCAGTCAGAGAAAGACAAGTATCATAAGTTCTCACTTATATATGGAATCCAATAAAATAAACTGAAAAACAAAACAGATCGAGACACAGTGAAACATGCAACAGACTGATGTAATTCAGAAGGGGTGGTGAAAATGGGAGGAGACTAAACAAAGAACTGATATGCATAAATGCAGAGCCCATGGACAAACAATAGTGCAGGAAGGCCTAGGGACAGGTGGGGATGGGCAGAAGGTGAAGAGGATCAAAGGGGGGGATGGATATTTATAACACTTTAAACAATAAAGTTTTTTTAAAATCTATTTTTAACTACACTTTCTTAAAATAATTTTAAGGTTCTGCCTCTCAGTCCAACAATGAAGGTCTTTTGTTGCCTTGCAAGTGTTCATCTGTCTGTCACTGTGTTCACCATTTGCACATGGGTCGAGAGTTGATGGCAACTTTACCCATCATCGCATATGGTACATTAATAATTGGCAGCTGTCAGTAAAACAAGACTACTCAAGCCCTTTGCCAACCATGAGGCTTCCACAAACAGGTGGCAGTCTGAACCTAACACCTGCTGAGGCCATACTAATCTGGCACTAATTAACTTCATTGGCCATAGTCCTCCTCTGCTTCAGGAGAGAGGATACAGTTCACAGGAAATGTTTGGCTGAAATGTCTGCCTGAGTCAATCCAGTTATTCTTTTAAGAAATATCACCCACATCCATGTGTACTGATTTATCCATTTCAAAATGTTTTCACTACTCTGTAGATCTGCTCTTATTGTGGTAACAACTTAGAATACTTATTTTAGTAAAACATGGAATACCTAACACTGGAATTTTAAATGGCAGCAGACACATCTACTGAACACCTACTTTGTATATAGCACTCTGTTGAACACACTGAAGGTATATTTTAATATAACCAGAGAAACAAAAGGCATAATATTTTGAAAAATTAAACAGAATACAGTGATTAATTCCAAGTTAGGGTTCAGTTAGCTGTGAAGTAGGTAATTTCTAAGGGAATCCAAATAGGAACCCATTCTCTGGCTCAAGGGTTTACATAACCAACATGGACTATCTGTTGCCTGTGCAATTACAAAGAATAACTGACCAGGGTAAGTGAATGACACAGTAGGTTATACTAAAGATACCTCAGGCAATAAAAATGGGAGAAAGAATTTGCTCACTCAGTGAAAGGGGTTGAGGAATTTGTAATCTAAGATTCCCATGAAGTGCAATTTACGTGATTAAACTTATTTCCACATAGTAGTCTGTGGCTTTGCATGATAGGGAAGCCCTTTATCTGCTTGGCTACTTCAGTTTCTGTTTTCTTAATTCAAATATATGAGACTAGAGGCCCAGTGCACAAAATCGTGCACTGGTAGGGTCCCTAGCGGCTGCTGGCCAGGTACTCCCTCCCTTCCCCTGGCCGGCCCCACCCTCTGGTCAAACTCTGGGACAACTCCTGGTTGAGGGGATAATTTTCATACTATGCTTTTATTATATAGGATTCCCACAGTCATTTATATAAACTTGAACTTATTCATGTATGTAATAATTTTGCATGACCAAGTTATTTGCATGACTGAGTACTTTTTCTCACTGGTTAACCCTGTTTCAAATATATGCCTATATCAGACATATATATCTGTAAATGATTATAAACTTAATTTGTTACATTAAAAGAGGCAGACTATCTTTTAAATTGTTTTCCATGTGGTAATTTTTTCATATTTTCTGCATAACACACAAAAATGCATTAAAATTCATCATTTTGATCATGTCAATTAATTTTATTAAAGTTTTTTTTAAGATTTTTAAATTGATTTTGAGAGAGAGAGGAAGTGAGAAGGAGAAAGAGAAACATCAGATGTGAGAGAGAAACATCTATCAGCTGCCTCCTGAATGCCCCCTACCAAGAATCAAACATGCAACCCCAGCATGTACCCTGAGTGGGAATTGAACCGGCAACCTTAAGGTGCAAGAGATGACACCCAACCAACTGATCCACAGCAACCAGAGATTACTACATTTTCACTAGAGCGATCTGATCCAAAATAATGTAGCAAATTATTATTAAATCAAGAATGGCAGTTTTAGCACTCAACCTACATATGTTGTATATATATTGTGATTAAACTCTAAATACCTTTTGTGAAATAAAGGTGAGAACTCAGGGGAGGTTAATATTTACTTGTTTACCTACAAAATGTCATGGTATTCACTTTCTTAAATAATTTGATATGTTTTCAGCTACGAAGTTATTCAAGTTTTTTATTAAAATTAGTTTTTAAATCCCTGTCCCATCACCATAATTCAGAGATGTCAGTAAGAAAGTCAGAGCAGGAATGCCAATCATAGCAAGAAAAACACAACTCAGAGTCTTCAATTAGTGAGATAGTGATGATAATATGACCACATAGAAGTTAAGCACCATTCTCCTTCACCTTTATTCCAGATTAGCTAAATTCAGTCTACCCAATTATCCATACTCATTCATTCATATTCTCTTTCTATTTCTAAAATATGGGCTTTTGTTTGTTTCAGCAGAAGATAATTTGAAATACCGGGGTAATGCAAAAGACTGATCAACCTTCTGTTATGTTGAATGACTAGGAAGAGGTATGGAAATCATTGGGTTCAACTTCTGTAATTTATACCAGAAGAAAATAATCCAAATGATCTCCACAGCCTTTTCTAATCCTTTAAACAATCATTTTCACACTTTGGAATGTATTCCTTTGATATATAATTATTTAAGGAAATATTTTCAAGGATGTTTACTGCAGCAACATTTGTAGTACCAAAGCATGGAAGCAATTTGCCTGCAGCAAATATGGCAAAGACTAAATAAATTCAGCCACTTCACCATAGAATATCATGTACCTATTAGCAATAACAAAAAAAATAGGGCTATATATCTGGTGACATATATTCCCAAGAGTTATTGAGTGAGAAAAGCAAGATGCAGAAAATTCAATATTGTGTAATCCAAATTTTCTAAAAAGTGATAAAACTTTTTATTTGTGTGATGTGTGATTCCTAAATAGAAATATAAGAAAACATAGAGATACATGCTTGATTACTAATATGTTTGGATTTTATTGAGGGGGGAGTCATGGCTGATTTGCATCATGGGGAACAGGAATAGAGAGGAAGACAACCAGCAAGAAAAAAGGAAAAGGGGGGAGGGAGAATGCTAGGATTAAAGCTATACATTTATGTAAACTTATATGTCTTTAAAAGTATTTAAATATTTAAGATAAATTTTAAAATGCCTTTCAGGGAAAACTGTAGTATCATTTTTTGTCACAGCCTCTGTTTTAAAGTATTTTATTAATTATTAAATTCTTTAGAATATTTAATCAAATTACCTAGACTTTCTTTGTAAAGCTACCACTTATTGAGGGACACAGAATGCACTAAACACTCAACATATATTAATTTGTTTTTAACAGAGTTTAATTTAAGGATCAATAAATTTCCACAAGTTATACCTTAATTCCTGGCTGGGCCAATGTACAATTTCTATATGTAAACTCTATGAAAGGCTTACTATTGAATCCCCAGTGCCTGCCATCATTGTTGGCACCTGGTAGATAACATAGACTTGCTGAATTTGTGGAATAAATGACTGCATGTGATTATTTTATATGCCATTAGAAATCAGATTTCTGAAGATGATTAAGTTACATAATGTTTAATTCAACCTTTCCTGGTACCCTGTTATTATACTCCTAAACCAAAAATGACCAATAAAAATCGGAAACAAACAAAAAAAAAAACCTAGAAAACTCTAAACATTTCAAGATTCTAACTTTCAAAACAAAGTTAACACCTGAAAGTCTGAGAATGTAAAGTTGTATATATTTAAGAATAGATCTATATGGTGTAATTCACTGTGGTACAGTGGCAAGAATAAAAATACATGCTAGGCAACTGGACTGCCATGATTGAAATTCTTGTAATCCACTTAAAAACTGTGTGCTCTTGGGGAAGTAGCAGAGCCTCTCTGTGCCTCCTCTATAAAATGCTGTGAGACTTATATGTGGTACGACATATAGAACTCCCATCACAGGGTCTAGCACGTGGCAAAAACTTAATAAAGTGTTTTCTAATACTATTAATAATCAGATGAAAAGATAAAAAATAACAACAGAGATGTTATTATCTGTTTGCCAAATGGCTTTTTTGCTTTGAACAGTTACTGCTAGGTTTATATGGAGTACCTCAGTTATGTAACACACCTCCAAATGGAAGAGCCGAAGACTGGGGTCAGGATTGAGCCCAACTTAAACTGGGCAAGAAGTCAAGAGACTACAAACGGAGATCAAGTTTAAAAAAAACTTTGCAGGAATGAATAGACAAGCAGACGCCAAAGGTCAGGGTGAAATAGTGGTTAAAAAAAAACAGGCAGGTTGAAAGTAGAATCCAGGAAACAGGATACCCAGAGAACCCAGAAGAACAGGATAGGAAATCTCAGGAAAGCGAGCTCCAACACCATGAGGAACTTGCTCATGATGGAAATCAAGGATTGGTCAGAAAATTCCTTGCCTTTCACCTCCTAGCCCAGGGGTGGGCAAACTTTTTGACTCGAGGGCCACAATGGGTTCTTAAACTGGACGGGAGGGCCGGAACAAAAGCTTGGATGGAGTGTTTGTGTGAACTAATATAAATTCAAAGTAAACATCATTACATAAAAGGGTACGGTCTTTTTTTTTTTTTTAGTTTTATTCATTTCAAACAGGCCGGATCCAGCCCGCGGGCCGTAGTTTGCCCACGGCTGTCCTAGCCAGTAAAACAGTCTTAATCTGCCAATTAAATCAGGATGCGGGTATCCCTGGATTAGTTGAGAAATACAGGAATGAAATTAAATGAATTAAAAACTCTCATAATAAGAGTAACAACCCATTTATTCATTACTTACCTATTGTATGATAGTGTTTTATTTTGTTTTTGTTTTTAGTTGTCCTAAGAAAGGTATAGTAGCACCCTCCCTTAATCACAGATAACAAGCATAATTGTCATTAACTGTACTTAGTGAATTCTTCAGAGCCCAATTAATATGTTAAAAGCTCCCCAGTTCCCACTGCCTATCTGTTGACCTGTGAAATTTTCATAATTTTTAAATTAGAAGATGGCTTAGGAAGCAATAACCTCATGCCTGCCTGGTAGACTGGGCCAGAGTGAGAATAATACGTTAAGTCAATTTTCAGTGGAATAAAATAAGAGTGATGCCTAATTTGTGAAATTAAACTATCTAGTCAGTCTCATCGAAAAAGCACATGATCCAAATTCCCAAGGCTTAGGGAGAAAGGACAAAGACTGATATAAGCATATACTGCAGGACTGTAACAAAGCAGTTGTTTGGCAGTTGGCCTATATGTGAAGGCAGGAAAACAAAGTGCAGCTAGGGAGAAAGTTCTCTGGTTTCCTGGGTAACAGGAGTCAAAGACTGCAAGGAATGGAGCTGAGAAAGGTACTTGCAGAGGAAAAGCAAGAAACATACCACCACAGGAGATTCTCTGCAGGAAGGTAATAGTGCATGTTCAACAACTGTAACGGGACAGGTATTCAGCCAGAGGTGGGAAAGATGAACTGACCCAGAAGCCCTGACATATTCTTTTTGGAAATACATTTCCTCAGCAGTTAGACACAGTTACTTAACCAGCATTCCTGGCCTTGCATAATTGAATATTGATTGAAAAGATGCATTTAGTGCCTCTGAAGTGAAATAGGTGGGTACTGTATGCAGGTAAGGACTCAATAGTCAGGTCACAGAGCAGGGTTTCCTGCTGACAAATGAAGGGTCTAAAGCATCTCTTCATCAATAACACCGGCCCTGCTGGTTCCTTCTGTAAGCCATCATTGTTATTCCAGACACTAGCTGCCCTAATAATCCTATCAAATTCACTTGAACTCAATTCAGTAGAAGAAAATTAAAAAGATTCATCCAATTTGATACTTGAAATACCTGCAAATGGGCAAAATGTGTTTGATTGCCATTCTAAAGCAGGACTTTGTCAAAATGTTAGGCTCAGTTTTAGCCTTGAGACGACATTACTTGGAATTAATTGCTACATAAAATAGAGTCATTTTATGACAAAAGCATAATGAGATCATCATAATTTCTAAAAATCAACAATTTAATCCTGGCAATTTGGATGGATAGCGCATCTTCAGATGGCTTAAGAAATAACACATCATTAAAGGCATATGCTTTGTGTGTGTGTGTGTGTGTGAGAGAGAGAGAGAGAGAGAGAGAGAGAGAGAGAGAGAGAGAGAGAAGGACTGTCCTGTTGATTTCCTGTTGGGTGACAAAACATAGCTTTGGCAGTGCTGCCTTGTGAAGGGTTGTTTACTGCTTGGAAAAGGGTTTCCCATTAGGCATGTACTGAACTTATTGCAATGTCACAGAACAGTGTCAGCTGTGTCGTTGCCAAAAATGACATCAATTCTCACCCCCCACAAAGACAGACATTGTTAGGGGTGCCATTAATGAGGCATACACTTTTCTTTCCTCAACTTTTCCTCTATGGAGTAAGAGATCAAGCCTTTCTAGTGGAATTATCTTTCCAGAAGATAAAGAAATACTGCAAAGGTTTTAAACAATACAAAAGGTTTTAAACAATACAAAAGTTAATGGGGAAAAAATGACAGCAATGCATGCAATTACAAAATTCCCACAGAAGAATCACAAATAGAAATACATGCAGCAAAACAAATGTGTATACATACACACATATGCATTGTTCTCACAAAGTATTTACTACATGAAATGTTTTTAATCCTCTAAAATTTACACTGGTTTCTTATCCATTTTTTATGTTTCACCGTCAGATTTAAATGTTATATATGAACAATGGACACTCGATAAAGATTTTCCTATCCTCTATGTTCCTTAATAGTCATTAATAAAAACTACAACTACATAACAAGTTATTTTTGAACAAAAACCAAAATTATTATAATTTTTTGAGTAGCTTCTATATGCCAGATTACATACACACACACACGAGGCCCAGTGCACAAAATATATGCTAGAACACACACACACACACACACACACACACACACACACACACACACACACACTATAGGCCCAGTGCACAAAATTCGTGCACGGGTAGGGTCCCCAGGCCTGGCCAGCGATAAGGAGCCTTCCAGCTGCCAGCCAAGGCCTTCCTTTGTTCCACGCCACCCCCTGGTGGTCAGCGCATGTCATAGCAGACGGTCAAATTCCTGAGAGGATAATTTGCATATTAGCCTTTTATTATATAGGAATATATGTGTGTGTGTGTGTGTGTGTGTGTGTGTGTGTATATATAT
>NW_005370031.1:2063661-2086132 GCF_000412655.1 Myotis brandtii | reverse complement strand
ATAATTAGGAAACAGAAATCAGAGAGATCACTAGAATAGACCAGAGCCACACAAGTAAGTGGCAAAGCTGGGACTCAAAATCTATTCTTTCTGATTTCAAATCTGCACTCACTCTCTGCTATGACTGGTTGCCCATTACAACGTGGAGGAGAGACTGTTCCATGAGGTGACTGCTGCCTGATCCTTGTGCTAGATCAAGACCAGAACAGAGATAGATTCTCTTAAACTCCCTCAGAGACTGTTCATCCCCTCCCCTCTGCCCTAGGCATTCTGGTTCCTGGAATAGGCACTCACTCTGCCCTGGAAAATTATATAAGGTCTTTTCCCCTTATCTGGGGTGGGTCATGCCCCAGTACCCTAATCCATCCTGCCCTTTCCTATATAACCCCTTAGTGCCTGCCACACAGTGCAGAAGATATCGATATTGTCTTTCCACCATCCAAGATGTGCCTTGTATAGAAGTTTCCTTAATAAACTCTTAATGTTATGCTGGACTTGCCAGCCTCTTTCTCCTGTCTCTTGGTCCCACAAAATTTTACATAATAATCACTAATATCCTATCTGCACAATTCCAAGACCAACAAAAAAATTCTGATGAGGCATTAATAATTACAGTCAAGGAATTAACTGTTAAATTAGTGACTGACCTGCAATTCCCCATAGTAAACACACAATAAAAAAGGCTAGAAGGAATAGAAGAAGGAAGGAAGTGAGATGGGAAAGAGGAATGGAGGCAAAGGGTTTTCTCTCATTAATTTATCAAATAATTATGTCCCAGCTTCTCATAGCAGCTAGAGATACAATGGTTAGCAAGATCACTCACTGTCACCCATCTCACAGAGTTAATAGACTAGTGTAGGAAATTTTCATTAATCACATAATACAATCCCATATAATAAAAGCCTAATGTGCTAAGTTGTCTGGTCGTCCAGTCAGCCATTCAACCAATCAAAGCATAATATGCTAACGATATGCTAAGGCCGCTCAACTGCTCACTATGATGTGCACTGACCACCAGGGGGCAGACAGTCGACCTGTTGACCAGTCGCTGTGTGTGCACTGACCACCGGGGGCAGATGCTCTGACTGGTAGGTTAGCTTGCTGCTGGGGTCCGGCCAATTGGGACTGAGCGAGATGGCCCAGACACGCCCTGGAGCCCTCCGCGGTCCCATCCCGGCTAGCCAACCTCCCGCGTCCCTCCCTGGCCTCGATTGTGCACCAGTGGGATCCCTCAGCCTTGTTTGCGCCCTCTCGCAATCCAGGACCTCTCAGGTGATGTCGAAGAGCCAGTTTTGGCCTGATGGCAGAACGACTGGTCACTATGATACACACTGACCACCAGGGGGCAGACGCTCAACACAGAAGCTGCCCCCTGTTGGTCAGTGTGCTCCCACACTGGGAGCGGGCCTAAGTCTCCAGTCAGACATCCCCCAAGGGCTCCCAGCCTGCGAGAGGGCACAGACTGGGCTGAGGGACACCCCACCCTCAGTGCACAAATTTCATGCACCAGGCCTCTAGTGAAATATAAAATCACAGCTTTGTTAATGCTGCCTAGCAGGGGTACATGGCACTACTGAAAGTGTGTAACAGGGTATTTGGCATAGTCAGGTTGGGCAAGGATGATTTGCTGGAAGACACAAAAACAAAGAAAAAAAAAACCTTGCTAAATAGATATTAACATGAAGAGGAGGGAAAGCGTTCCAGACAATGCTAACCACATGTTCAAAAGCATGATGTTGTACTGAGGGTTGAGCAGGACCAGCAGGTATAAAGGACTTAAAAGCAGGTGGAGGGGCTGGATTGCAGAGAGTGTGATGGCATATGGGGGAGGTAAAGCAGGAGAGGCACTTGGTGCTAGGTCTTCAAAGATTATATTAAGGAGTACTGTATTTCTCTTAAGAACAAGTGGAAGTCATTGAATGTCACTGAACATCTGAAGTTCTTTATGAACTGACTTTGTGAGAATGGCATTCAGAGCAAGGTTAATATATTATTGCCATTGTCCAGTCGAGTGCAGGAGCCTGGATTACAGTGACAGCAGTGGAAATTTAGAGAAGTGAATAGAATTAAGAGATAGTTAGGGCACTGTAGCAATGGTTATGATTGTAGGTACGGTTATGGTTACAATTATGTTGAAAATATGGTTATATGAACTGAGAGAGATTAAGGTTTCAAGAATGACTGAAGTTTTTGCTTGATTCACAAAAGATATGAGGTCATTACTTATTGAAGGAGAGAACAAAACAGGATGAGGCTTATGGGAGTTGATCATGTGTTGTGACCTTAACATGGTGTGCTTACTGTGCCTTTGAAACATTCAAAATGAGGTATCAGTTATGTAGTTTGACTATTTGGTCTGGAGCTCAGAAGAGGTCTAGCTAGTGAGAGGAATACAGCATGCCAAATATAAGTAGTATGGCAGTCATGAGAGCTGTTCACCAATTATTCCCAGCTCTCTGTCCTCTGGGGACATGGTAGGGTTGCACATCCTAACCTGGATTTATTAGTCAGGGTATCATCAAAAACAGAAAACACTTTAACATTTCAACACAGAAAATTTAATATATGGAATTGTTTATACAGATGTTGAAATTGCTGAGAAGCCAAATAGAGGATGTAGAGTAAAGAAGAAAGACAAGAGTCAAAGAGGAAGTAGTTTTACCTGACTCTGGAAGCCACTTGTGGAAGATGAAACCACCCTGTGCCTATTATTTTGGGAGCTGAAATCACAGAGAAGCCACTGCTGCTGGAGATGCCCTCCAAATCTGAAAGAGGGACAAAATGCAATAATCTAGTTTCTCCATTCCTCTGGCCGTCCATTCTTCCATCACTATTTCCCAATGACTGGAGCTACCTGAAAGCCAGAGAGCAAGAAAACAAGGGAAATACAGTCCCTTGCAAACCAGAGAATGGACTCAGGGTAAACAGGCAAACAGGCAAACAGGCAAAAGACTGGCACAGTGTGGTCATTCAGTAGGTCTGATCAATGAGTTATGAGAAGAAGCAACATGGAATTTTTGAACAGAACATTTAGTTACCAATAGGAAATTCTCTATCAACCATGGTCTCAGAATAAGGACAATATGGAGCACAGGCCCCAGCAGATCCACAAAGGAAGTGTAGCATATAACCAGAGTGAGAAATATTTTTTTTCTTTTAAGCCACTGAATTTTGGGGGGATTTGAGGAGTGTTTGCTACTTGTAGCATAACCTAGTCTATCCTGGGAGATACAAAATTAGAACTGGTAAGTGGGGTGATGCCCTCCCTAAACTTGCAGTGGTTCTCAACCTTCCTAATGCCGCGACCCTTTAATACAGTTCCTCATGTTGTGGTGACCCCCAACCATAAAATCATTTTTGTTGCCACTTCATAACTGTAATTTTGCTACTGTTATGAATCGTAATGTAAATATCTGATATGCAGGATGTATTTTCATTGTTCTCGACCCACAGGTTGAGAACTGCTGCTTTAGAGGGTTGGCTGACAGTCACTGATGAAACGGATATTGAAAGCTAGAAGGATTTTAATTTAAATTATACAGTGGGAACATATTAGTTAAATCAGTTTTAAACAACAGTTTAATATGCAAATAATATATCTTAGAACTATATAACTGTTTTCTATATATAATTCTTAGCTTTCTATATATAATTCTTAGATTTGCCATGCTTGCTTCCCCAATCACACTTCCCTTTCTCTCAATTAACTGAAGGTATCATAGACCTCTCACTCTATGGACCCATGTATTGTCCTCAGGTAGTAACTATCATACATTATCTAGAGATTCTGGACTTTTGGATGGGATTTATGAATTCTCCTTTGGGAAGTAAGTTTATTTTTGCTTTCAGGCCAAATAGCTGAAAACCAGGAAAGCAAATATTTTCAACCTCATTTTGGTGGAGTCATATTAGTTTTGTCCAACAATTTCAAAGTAGAAGTGATCTGTGTTACTTCCACATGGGATCATGGAAGAGCTGGTGCAAAAACTCTACAACTTTCTTTCCCTATGACATAGAGACCAGCAACATTTCATACAAAAGTTGATCCATTAACCTAGGTATCATAGGACACATAACATGAATAAGAAACAGTCTTTATTGTTTTAATCCATTGAGATTTGGGAGTGTTAATCAAGATTATTGCCTAGTTCATCCTGATTTATGCAAGTGGTAATTAAAACCGAGCATATAAAGTGAATGGGAATGCCTAGAAAGAAAACAGATTGTGTTCTAGGAAAATACACCTTCAACAGAAGCAGGGAATGGGAAAGAAAGAGAAAATTTAGAAGAATTTTCTGCCTCAGAAGCACTCTAAGAAAGTGCTTCAAGGAGAGAATGGTCTTATCTATTACTGCTAAGAGATCAAGCTTCAAAAGGAATAAAAACTTCCACTGAAGCTAGCTAAAGATGTTCTTGATGATCTCAGCAAGATGTCTTTCATCAAATGAAGGAGACAAAGGCCAAAATAGCATGGCTTGAGGACTGAGTGGGAGTTGGAGGAAGTGACAGAATATAAACAACTCCTTCAGAAAGCCTGGATGAAGGAGAGATTGAGGGCAATGAGAGACAGCCCCAAAAACAAGCATCTTGAAAAGAGGTTTATACAGACTCATGCCCAACATACTTCATTCTAATGGAATAACATAACATATAAACTACAGTTATTTGGAATTCTAGTTGCTGAGATGAAATAACTATCACTTTTAATGCAAAATTTAAATCACCTTATATTTTTGATTCTTTAAAAAAAACCATCTTTATTTGATTATTTTTCAATAAAGAGTAATATGTGCACCTGCAAATTTACAGCTAAATTTAATTGCAAAGGGTACTTGCAGATTGTAACATTACTATTTAGACCTTTTCATATGCTTGCATTATAATTAAATTGGTTTTATCAGGTAGAAATGTGTTTCTAGGTAGAACACATAGCTTATATATGGAAAAGACTGCACTGATCTCATGTTAAAAGAATTATTACTTAAAAGCATTTTTTTAGTATTTTCCCTTTTATAATCCCAGTGCCTAATGCAGTGACTAGAATATCCATTGCATACCCTGTCACTATTTTCTGGTCACATCCTTTCAGTCAAAAAGTATAATTGCCAATGAGCTAATTAGTTACTGGTGAAATTGCTAATCACCAAAACTTCAGATAATATCTTATTCAAATAATTTTTTGCAGCCATACAAAATAGAAGCCACTATCCAGATGAAATATTCACACTACATGTACAGCTTTTAATTCCTGGTATACCTCCATGTACACACATACATTTAAAGGCAGCAAGGCAAATACTTCAAAGTGAAAAACAGCAACAGCTTTTCATAACATGGCTCAAATGTGCCAAATCAATGTTAAGTGGATTATATATCTTAGCTCAAATCCTTTCAATTAATTTAAGTGGTAGGTGTTATAATTCCTATTCTACACACATATAAAGTGTATCAGTTTAAGTCCATATAGGTAGCAGGTGACCAAGCCAGGACACTAATCAAGCCCCATATGCCACCAACAGTGTTGCACAAAATATTGTGAATATTTTTCATTACAAACACAAATATCCAATCTCCAGATTGGCAAGCGAATAGGCATAGTGTTTCATTCAGCTCTGTGGCATATTTTAGGAGTATTTTACCTAGAGCTAGAAGGTAGAAATTCCTTTTTGAGTCTGACAAAGATTGTTATTAAGGCCCTGAAGTGGAACTTGATTATGTAGCATTGGCAAAAGAAACTCTACAATTGAAAAGTCTTACTTTCTGAAATATATCACCCATTTATTTCAAAATGCCTTTTGAGTTCTCACACAGTGGGTTAAATAACAATAGTAAAAATTATTTTAAACAATTTTTACAGTGAGATAAATTAATGAGGGCGGAAAATCCTTTCTCATTTTATTAATATTTATTCTCATACGTCCATTACATGTTTTCAAATTTACCATTTCCTGAGTGAATTTAAATGTGAGATGATTGGTCTCACATTTGTATATAGGGTTTATTCATAAAGACTTATTTTCTTCCCCACCCAACTATTATAAAATAATTTAATTTAAAAATAGATCATAACTACAATGTGATTCACAACCCAATTTTGTCAATATCTCTCACCATAAGCAGGATTATAAAAAATTTACTGATAACATTTTTCTAAAGAAGGCAAGGAGCTCTGGCTGAGGTTTCTCAGTGGTTTGAGCATTGGCCCAGGCACCAAAGGGTTGCAGTTACAATTCTCAGTCAGGGGCATGTACTTGAGTTGTGGGTTTGATCCCCAGGTCCTGATCAGGGCATGTGCAGGAGGTAACCAATCGATGTGTCTCTCTCACATTGATATTCATATTCTCTCTCTTCTCACCTCTCTCTCTCTCTCCTCTCTCTCTCTCTCTCTCTCTCTCTCTCTCTCTTCCCTATCTCTCTCTCTCTCCCCCCTCATCCCTACCTGCCTTCCACTCTCTCTAAAAAAAATCAATGGAAAAAATATCCTAGAGTGATGATTAACAGAAAAAAAGGAAGGCTAATGGAGACAATTCCTGTGAAATTCAAAAATTTGAAGTGCCCTCAAATGGCTATACAATGTTATTGTTACATAGATGATATTCATCATCATTCAATGTGTAGAGATTATATGCAGTTGATAGTAATTTTAAGCACCAACCAAATAAGCCCCTTGATATGGGGGAAATTAAAGCACTTTTAAAATCAGAAAATGAGGGTTTAAAATACTGACAATGTACAAATATGATTGTTTTTGACAAGATATAGAGTCCCTCTAACTTCTATTTCTCTATTTTCAGAAATTAAATAATGATACCTAATTCAAAGAGTCATGATGAGAATAAAATGAAAAAGCCCCTTGCAAGCTTTAATGTCAACTTTGATAAATATTTGATGTATTATAACATGACAGATATTGTACAAACAAAAGGTAGTTCCTATAATGGATAGTTATTGCTATATTTTGTTGAAGCAGTTGTTTGCTGGCCAAAGAAAACATTAATTTTTGTCCATGCTAAAAGTGATGCTGTTCTACACACTATGAAGTATAATAAATTCTAAACTTTTCAAAAAAAATAAAGGGAACTCAAAGCACAAATCCAGAAAGAGTTTAAATTTCCTTTTGACATATCCTAAATTTCTAATTCAGCTGATCTGCTTACCTAATAAACTTTAATTCTATTCTGGTTATCATTTCTGTAAATACACATAAATGAAGATGGCCTTGGAGGGTATGGAGAATGATTCTGGGAAGAAAAAGAAAAAGGTGTATGGTATTTATAGGTCCTAAAGTAATAATTATGCTGGAATACAGAGATGTTGACTTCAATGAAGGGCATATTTAACTTCAGTACTTCAAGATAAAGACACTGAAATATATGACTGTATAACCTAAAAGAAAATATTAATAGTCACCTAAAAAGCCCACAAATATACCTGGCCAGTGTGGATCAGTTGCTTGAGCATCATACCATTCACCAAAAGGTCACTATTTTGATTCCCAGTCAGGGCACACACCCAGGTTGCGAATTCAGTTCCCAGTGGCAACAGATCAATGTTTGTCTGTCTGTCTCTCTCTCTCTCTCTCTCTCCCCTTCTCTCCCTCCCTCCCTCTCTAAAATCATTAAAAACATATATTTAAAGCCCACAAATAAAACTTTTTCCTTATAAATTATAAAAATTATTTCAAAGAAAATATTTTATTATTGGAGAAAATGGGATTCTGGGCTATGAGTACCCGTTTTACAATTCTCAAACTTTCCCAAATTCTGCAAACATATGTGCACACTGTAAATAAAAATAAGCATTTTATCATTCTTTAATTACTTACTCTAGCTTTGTCCATAATATCCTTTTCTGTCCTTTGCAAGGCCATTCAGATAATATAGAATACAAAAGGGAGGGGAATTAACATGCAGGGAAAAAAATCCTCTAGTTAAAAGCATTCCTTAATATTTAAAATGAATAACCCCATTTTCATTAGATAATTAAGGTGATACAATTATATTTTAAAAACGACAAGTGAAGTAATATGTCCAATTTTCCTAAGGCTACTGAGGTCTTTATTAAAAGCTGAAAATAATTCTGATCATTTTCTACTAGAGTAAACAACATTAATTTTGATGTTCTTGTCTGGAATGTTAGAGTATGTGGGGGTGTCATCTGGGACAAAGGGGAAGGTCCTGTAGCTAACCACATGTCCAGATGCATTTTCTTTTCCAAGTATTCACCTTGTATTTTTAGTGTGTCAATCCCAAATCACCAACAATATTTTCAGGTAAGCCTTGCTTAGAAATCTCACTAGAGAAATTTGCAAGGGGTCAGGAGTAAAAACCTGCCTCTTTGGGGGTCTAGAAGAAAGATATAATCAATTCTAATTGTTTTTCTTCATTGTTTTTCTTTAATTGAAATAAAAATTATTTGTGTTTTAAATATCTTCAGTACTCTTCTGAGATAAAACTTTAAATCATGAGAATGTCTTTTGTTTACTTCAATTCAATATGTTATAGACTTATTTAGGTTGTATGACCAAGACAGAATTCATATATAAATAGAAACAACAGTGAGCAAGATTTACCCAGCTCCTGATTCCTCAGAAATTTTAGGCCATATAGAATAGGTTAGTTTGGTCAATTCATTCTAAACAAATCAACTGGTGTAGAATAATTGAAGTTCATAAAGGAAAATGAAAACTATACAAGAGAAATCCCCATTACTCTTAGTGTCAAGATCCCACTGAATCTATTCAACTCTGTCAAATGCATTCCTTGAACTACTGCACATAAACAGGTTCACTTGCATCTTAGTTTTATTTTTAAATAACCTTTCATACTTTAAAATGAAATTACATCAATGAAGAAAGTCTTAAGTAGGAAGGAGTTCTAAATCTACTCTGTAAACAATCCTAAAGAAGAATTATGCAAATTAAAACAAAAATGCTCATGCTTAGAGTCATATAAATGTAAGATTTCATGAAAAATAAAGTTGTCAATGAATGTCAGAAAAACCACCATCCACTGTGCACCAGTAAAAGAAATGTAATGCTGCTAATTAGATTTTCAGATTAAGTCCTGATTTCAGAAATGTTAATGTATACTGAGAATCGGTAAAGTATGACAGTTTTTTGTTTGTGCATCCTCTTTATACAGAACATATAAAAGTTAGTCCAATATAAGCTCACAAATAAGCTCAATCAGTAACTTAAGCCTAGTTACATAAACTAGAAAAATATTAAGTAATTATTAACTCACCCATAAAATCCCAGAGAAAAGACTCTTGGTAAGTATAACCTCAACTGTGCTGTGACTTATTAATTCTAAATAAACATCAGCCTAAAGAACTAAATGAAACATGGTCACTGATGGGACTGACTGACCAAATTGGCAGCTGGGGTTTCACCACAGAAGTGAAGCGGTTACTGTTATAATTAAAGAGAGAAAGATAGTTGATCCACTCATAGAATTTGAATTTTTTTCAAATGGTTACAGTATTATAAAAGTCAAATATTCCAAAAATAATTAGATAAATAAATAATGTCAAATAATATTCCAACAGTAATTTTTTTATTTGGTAGAAAGTTAACTAGTTTGATATTTAAAATCATAACTTTCTTTATTCCAACCAATTTTCAAGTCTTCCAAAGTAAAAAGCTCTGCCATTATCTGTGATTTTGTTTAGTTTAGTTTTGTTCCTCATTTTGGAGATAAGAGAAGAGCCTTTGGGGACCCATGAAATGTCTCATTTTAAAATGGTAACATAGTTAATAGTTATTCTTATCAATGTGCGATTAATTTAGAAATTAAATTAAAACCACAAATTTAAAACTTGCAGTTCTTTTCAAAGCTTAAGATTCAGTCAGTATTAAATAATTACAATCATTACAAATTTATTAAAATCCTACTAAAATCCTATGGAGCGTTAGGTACATAGCTCAGAGTGTAACACCATAAAGTAAATAAAATATGATTACTATCCTCAAGAATAATCCAAATTTATGAACTGGTCAACAGGCATATTACATGCCATTTATACCAATAATTTGGCTTCTAAAAATTCACACACAATAAAAGAATTCAGTTTCCTTACTGTTTTCTGAGTAGACTAGAAAGTGTTAGAATTCAATTTAGTTTACAACAGAAGAGTATAGCTACAGATGTAACACAGTAAAAGACATCAGGAGCTTTACAGTATCTTACAACATAAATCCAGAAGAAGCAGTGCTATTTTTATGTTTTTGAAAGGTATTGGGAATGTTTTACATGATGAAGAATGTCCACAAATCAACCAATATATCACAACTTACCCTTCCATTTCTTCAAAGTCAGAAGGAATTAAAAAAGGAATTAAAAAATCACTTTCTTCAGATGTGGGTAGAATGTTGTGAACACTGAATTTAGACATAAATATGTGGAACACATAACACAGAGCTACCATTTATTCTGAAAATTCTCTTAATTTTTCAAGTCTTACTTGCCCCTAAGAAAAGGGTGACAATAAAATATTATATGCAAAAGTAGTTTTTAAATTATATAACAGCCCCAGACCATGGTTCTCAGTGGTTAGTGTTGGCCTACACACCGGAGGGTCAGGAGTTCGATTCCTGGTCAAGGGTTCATACTTGGGTTGCAGGTTCAATCCCCACTCCCAGGTCAGGATGAGTATGGGAGGCAACTAATCAATGTGTCTCTCTCACATCAATGTTTCTCTTTTCTCTCCCTCTCTCTGTCCCCTCCCCTACCCCTTCCACTCTCTCTAAAAATCAATAGAAAATATATCCTTACTCCTCAGGTGCAGATTAAAATAAATAAATATATATATACATATATCACAAATAAAAGGCACTGCTTTTCCATAAGTAAATATACTTGTCAATAAAGAAATCTACAAAGTCCTTGGGAGAGGGGTATATATTTTGTTTCTTTCTGCATATTTTTCTCCTCAAAGGAGTTGTCGTGTCATGATAGACAGAACAATGGCCCCCAAAGATGGCCATGTCCAAATCTCCAGAAACTATGAATGTGTTACTTTACATGGCAAGAAGGATTTTAAAAATGTGATTAAGTAAAGAATCTTGAGGTTATCCTGGATTCTCTGACTGAGCCCAAAGGATCCTTATAAGTAAAAGAGGGAGGCAAGAGAGAGAAGTAGATGTGAGGATGGAAGCAGAAGTCAGTGATGTGATTGCTGACTTTGAAGATGGAAGGCAGTCTGCAAGCTAAGGAAATTGGGCAGCTTCTAGAGCTGGAAAAGGACACAGATTCTTCCCTAGGGCTTCCAGAAAAGAATGCAGCCCACCAACCTTGACTTTAGCCTAATGAGACTTGTGTCAGACTTCTGTCTTCCAGAATAGTAAAATAATAAATTTGTGTTGTTTTAACTCATTAATCATGGGTTAACTTGTCACAGCAGCCCTAGGAAACTAATACACATGCCAAGGGAGGATGCATAGTTGGATTCTATAACCACAGGGCTGTGTGACTTTAAGCCAGTACCTCCCTATTTCAAGTAGGGATGTGGAATTAAGGTGATCTCTCTGGTATCCTACATCTGAAAAATACTATAATTAAATACACTAAATTCTCCTTTCTTTCTCCTTTCCCAATCTTTCATGCTTCCTCTCCTCCTTGGATTAAAAAAAGCTATTTCCTTTCTTATATTTTATGCTTTAGGGAGAAGGTAATTCCTTGGGCTAGCTGTTCTGGTAGAAACTGCTGAGAGATAATGAGGCCCACTTACCCTGATAAGCCATGGCAGCTGCTTTCCTTTACTGACAGTAAGTAGGGAACTTCTCTTGCCCACTCCAATTTTCCCTGAGTCTATTTTCCAGACTTCAAAATACACAGGCAGAAGTTACATAGAAATCCAATATGAACTCAAGGTCCCCAGAGAGTAGTTAGGTTCCTGGGCAATTATATGTAAAAATGTCCTCATCCAGATGATTCCTTTAAAGATTGTCTTCAGCACTAAGTTTTTAAAAATTCATGATCTGTCTTCCCAATTATAAGCAGGGAATTTATAAGGATCTGTGGTTTCTGTGGATAAGGCCACTCACTAACAACATATTTGACCTTGAACCAGAAGGGTCAACTAAACTATATATAACAATAGCCACAGCTAAAAACTGTATTTGTGCTTTCTTCAACTCTAAATTATAACAATTTTAATAGGAGTCTCAAGTTCCATGAATGAGACGCCTGGAGTGTGAAGACGTTAATTCCTTAAACATCAAACTTTGTCACAATAACAAACTGGGTGATTATTCAATATTTAAAAATAATTACTTGAAAATTTTAATTTAAAATACAGTGGGGCCTTGACATACGAGTTTAATTCCTTCCAAGATCGAGCTCGTTAAGGAGCTCGTTAACTCAAATTACTCTGTCAACTTAATGCAAAAAATCGGCCGAGAGACAGCTGGTATCTCAAAAAACTCGTTAGTCAGGACACTCGTAAGTCAAGGCCCCACTGTAGTAAGGAAATGTATTACCATACAAGTACTCATACCCATGTAAAAGTAGGCTGCAAAAGTTCTATGGATAAGATGACCCAGCAATTTCACTGCAAGTTATTTACCCAAAAGAAATGAAAACAAGTGCTTGAATCCTTGTACATTCATTTTCATAACATCACTATTCACAATTGCCAGAAAGTGAAAAACTTAAATGTCTATCAACAAATTAACGTATAAACAAACTATGGAATACACATATAATGGAATATCATTCAGCCATAAATGTTACAACATAGATGAACCTCAAAAACATGCTGAGGAAAATAATCCAGGCACAAAATTTATGTATTATATGATTCAATTTATATAAAATCCAGTATAGGTAAATCCATAGAGACTGAAAGCAGATTAGTGGTTACCAGGGATTAGAGAGAAGGAAATGGGGAATAACTTGCATACAGATTTTCCTTTTGGGGTGATGAAAATGTTTTAGAACTAAAGTTGATGATTGCATAACACTATAAATGTACTAAATGGCACTAATTTGTACATTTTTAAATTATTTTACATTATGTGAATTTCACTTCAATTTTAAAACAAAGTTCTGTAGTTAGAACTGAATTCCCTTTTGGCCCTGCCACTTGCAATGTGGCCTTTAGCAAGTAACTTAAATTCTCTACCATGAAGACTAATGGACAAAAACCTCATTTAAACTGGAGTTGGGATGACCTGTATGGGGGAACTCTCACACCCTACCACTCATCCTCAATTACTCCAAACAGAAAGAAAGTACTTTCCATCTCTAATAAGATTTTTTCTATTCTACTATTATCCTATATAATAAAAGGCTAATATGCAAATCAACCAAACAACAGAATGACCCATCACTATGACACGCACTGACCACTAGGGGGAAGACGCTTAATGCAGGAGCTGCCCCCTGGTGGTCAGTGTGCTCCCACAGGGGGACTGCCGCTCAGCCAGAAGCTGGGCTCATGGCTGGCGAGTGCAGGGGTGGTGGCGCAAGGGCTCCCAGTCTGAGAGAGGGTGCAGGCCAGGCTGAGGGACTGCCCCCAAGTGCATGAATTTCATGCACCAGGCTTCTAGTAGCAGAATAAAGAGGGATCTTGTCCACACCAGCAATCACTCAGCCAATGAAAGATTGTTATAACTCAGCCAATGAAAAGCCACTACACTTCGAACTCCCAATTCCCTCCAATGAACTATTTGTTTACAACAGTCCCTCTGACCTTCCCTTTCCTCTATTAAAAAAAAAAAAAGGTTCCTCTCCTCTGTTCTCTGGACTAGTATGCAGTTCACTAGTAGACCATATCCCAAATTGAAATTCTTTGTTGTCCCCAAATAAAAAACTACTCAATTTTTAGGGTTAAATGGGTATTAAATGAAATACTGTATTTACAGTATCTGATGCATAGCAGATTATTAGAAAAATTAAAGTTCCCTTCTTTGTACCTGTTTTCCCCCTCTACAGACTATTGGGACTTTAGAATACCAATTTATAAACATAAATGAGCAGTGGACAAAAGAAAAAATGATATTGCTATACAAGTTCTGGAAATGAATCTTGAGGTAATCAGATGAAAGGATGATCTTTGAATTTTTAAGTTTGCATCACACACACTCTCATAGACATTATACTCTCTGTCTTGTCACTACCAGAGAGAAAATGCGGACACCAAATGTTGATCAATAAGAGATTGGTTCAGAAAGTTAAAACACATCAGTTCAATAGACTACTTTGTAGCCATTCTAATCAGAATGAAGATTTGTATTTAATGGCACTCAAAGATATCCATAGCATAAAACAGAGGGGAAGAAAACAGTTTCAAAATATTATATATCACATTAAAAAAAACACAGAAAAAGGCTGTAAGAATATTCACATACAATGTAAACAACTTCAAATGTGGGTATTAAGAACTACATTTATAATACCTTTACAATAAGAAAGTCAATAAAAACATACCTATTTTGAAAGAAGATGTAATGAAATTTTAATAACATACATCCCTCATTATCAAACAGTATAAAATTGGTTCACTTCTAAATGTACTTCCCTCTATTTCTGATGTATAAGATTGTATAACTCTTGTAGAGCAGAATTTTCCTTTGTAAAAAATAAATATACCATTTATTAGCAGTTTGACTTCTAAAAAATCACTTAACCTCTGCACATTAAAATCTTGATAAGCTGAGTTACATAATTAGTATAGAAATATCAGTCTGTTACTATGTGTAGGAGAAAAAGAACCAGGATCAGGATCTGAGTCCTTGGACCTAGCAAATGCTAACAAACCCTCTAAAAACTTTACTAGTCCTCAAGGAAAGTAAAAATCATGAACTAAGTGTTCTTGATATGCACACAGATTAAAAAATCTAGCATATGGCATCACATCTATGTGAACTTCTTTTTCCTTTTTATTGAATTTATTGTGGTAACACTGGCTAACAAAATTATACAGGTTTCAGGTGCACAATTCCACAATACATCATCTGTACACTGTACTCTGTGTTCACCGCCACAAGTCAGGTCTCTTTCCAACAGCATTTATCCCCCAACTGTCAGAATGACTATCATCAATAAATCAATAAACAATAAGTGCTGGTGAGGATGTAGAAAAAAGGGAACCCTCATTCACTGTTGGTGGGAATGCAGACTGTTGCAGCTGCAGTGGAAAGCAGTATAAAGTTATCTCAAAAATTTGAAATGGAACTGCCTTATTATTCAGCAATCCCACTTCAGGGAATTTATCTGAAGAAACCCAAAACACTAATCCAAAAGAGTATATGCACCCTAGGTTCATTTCAGTATTATTTACAACTAGAGGCCTGGTGCACAAAATTCATGCATGGGAAGGGGGTCCCTCAGCTTGGCCTGTGCCCTTGGGGGATGTCCCATGGCGATTAGGCCTAAACCAGCAGTCGGACATCCCTCTTGTAATCTGGGACGCTGCATGCACCAGTGACCATACTTTTCATACAGGTGAAAGGAATCTTGCTGTTGTATGGGCAGCTACATTTTTTGCCCTGATTATAAAAAGTAGTACATAACATGATCCTTCTGAGGCAGTAGTACCATTTTTCCCCATCTTATGGGTGGAAAAACTGAAGCAGAGAGAAGTTAAGTAATTGGCTTTGTCACACAGTTATAAGTGTCAGAATCAGGGCTGACCACAAAATGTGCAAACCAGAGTCCATGCATGTCATCACTGCATCATCCTGTTTTTTCAGAGTTAGAGTAGCTTTGCCAGGTTTTAATTTTTAAATCTAAGAGACTGTTCCCAATATATAGAGTAGGGTCCCTAGGCCTGGCCTGCGATCAGGGCCAATCTGTGGGGCAACTGGCGGGTGGGGCAATCAGGGGGCCCCCCCACTGGCACCCACCTTGGCTGGTGGCCTGGTGCCACCCACTGGCCGGCCCCGCCCCCTGATCGCCGCCACTGGTCACCTCCCTCTTGGGGGTCAGACGCTCAACTCAGGAGCTGACCCACCACCACCACCACCACCGCTGTGCTTGCCAGCCATGAGCCCGGCTTGTGGCTGAGCGGCACTCCCCCTGTGGGAGCGCACTGACCACCAGGGGGCAGCTCCTGCATTGAGCGTCTGCCCCCTGGTGGTCAGGGCGCATCATAGCAACCGGTCATTCGCTGGTCATTCTGCTGTTTGTTCAATTTGCATATTAGGGTTTTATTATATAGGATAGCCAAGATTTGGAAACAGCCCAAGTGCCCATCAGTGCATGAGTAATGAAAATGCTATGGTATATTTATACAATATACTACTAAGCTGTAAAAAAGGCAGAAATCTTACCCTTTGTGACAGCATGGATGGACCTGGAGAACATTATGCTAAGTGAAATAAGCCAGTTAGAGAAAGACAAGTACCATATGATTTCACTCATATGTGGAAGCTAATGAACAAAATAAACTAACACGCAAAACAGAGACAGACTCAAAGATAGAGAACAGGCTGGAAGTTTTTGGGAGTGGGGTAGGGTGGAAGGGTTGAGAAAAAAAATAAAAAAGAAAAAAAAACTAATGGATACAAACAACAGTGTGGTGATTACCAAGGGGTATGGGGTAGAGAACAGAGAATGATGTGAACTTTTTTTTTTTTTTATTAAATGTATTGGGATGACATTGGTCAATAGGGTCAAATAAGTTTCAAGTGTACATTTCTATGATATATGATCTGTATACTGCACTGTGTTCCTACAACCCAAAGTAAAATCTTCTTCTGTCACCATATACTAGGCACCCTTCACCCCCCACTCTCTCCACCCCTTCCCTCTGGCAACCACCACACTGTCTGTGTTCATGAGTTTCGGTTTTATATCCCACATCTGAGTGAAATCATATGGTTCTTAGCTTTTTCTGACTGGCTTATTTTACTTAGCATAATATTCTCAAGATCCATCCATGTTGCCACAAATGGCAGTATTTCCTCTTTTCTTATGGCTGAGTAGTACCCCACTGTGTATATGTACCACATCTTCTTTATTCAATCCTCTATTGCAGGACACTTTGGTTGTCTCTGTGTCTTGGCCACTGTGATTAATGCTGCAATGGACATAGGAGTGCACATATCTATGAATACATATTTTTGAGTTTTGGGGTACATATCCAGGAGAGGGACTGCTGGGTCATATGGAAACTCCATTCTTTTTTTTCCTTTTTTAAATATATTTTTATTGATTTTTTACAGAGAGGAAGGGAGAGGTATAGAGAGTTAGAAACATCAATGAGAGAGAAACATTGATCAGCTGCCTCCTGCACACCCCCTACTGGAGATGTGCCCGCAACCAAGGTACATGCCCTTGACAGGAATCGAACCTGGGACCCTTCAGTCCGCAGGCCGACGCTGTATCCACTGAGCCAAACCAGTTAGGGCGGAAACTCCATTCTTAATTTTTGGAGGAATCATCAGACTTTTCCATTGTGGCTGTACCAGTCTACATTTCCACCAGCAGTGAATGAGGGTTCCCTTTTCTCCACAACCTGAGTTTTAGATATTTTTTAAGAACTAAAGGATGCTTTCAAATTATTTTAGCAACTAAATTTAGAAGATAGAGCAATATAATGAAAATGTATTAGATTTAAAATTAAGTGTGGTAGAAAAAAATTAAGTATGGTGGGGCCATTATCACATAAGGTATTTCAGGAGTCAAAAATTCCCATTAACAATCATGAAGGTGAGTTGTAATTGATCCATTCTAGCAAAGTATTGTGTTTAACAATGATAACAATTCAAAAAGTAGCAGCATGCTAGACAAAGTCAGCTATACTCATGCAACTAATGAATGGAATGTAGTTACCATAATGTACTCCAACCAATTAAACTTCAACAAGGCTTTAGGACTTGGAGCTGCCCCATACATAACTTATACCATGAAGAATTTAATCAATACAATCTAAGCACATGTATATTTGTTCTTTTATTATTTCTAAATATTTTTATATATGGCTATTGTCCTCAACATGTCCCCTTCTTTATATTTCTATCTGATACTGTCTTCCCCATCCCATCCCTATATTCTACACAATACTTAGCAGAATGCTGGACATCTGGTAGACGCTCAAATATATGCATTGGCTTTGGTTAAAATAGTAGAATAATATAAGCAGCAAATAGGTCTTGTAATGCAGCCTGTCTCGCAGCCTAACAACGTTTATTTACACTAACCCACTGGGGCTTGGCAAACACTCACAGAATGGCAGACATATTCAAGCAACCATGACATGACATGTTAGAGAAGTAATGAGGGTTAAAAAAAATGCTTTGAGTATGTCCTGAAATGTACCTTTGAGCCTTACCATGGAACTTGTTAAGATTAGCCGCAACAAATAGTCAGTGTAGGCCACAGAAAGGATAAATGAGATGACCCATTTTAAGCATTTAAAGCCCAAAATTGTAAAAGGGAGAAACACCAAGAAGACAACTGCTCACTGCTGCTATTATAGGTCAAGAATTATCTTGACCAGATCAAGAATAAGGATAAAATCAATTTATTTATATAACTAGTTATATTGTTTTTGTAAAGAGCTATATTTAATGACTTTTTCTTATTAAAAAAATAAAATGAGCAAAAACATTGAGCTTTTTAAAAAATTTTTAAAACAAAAATAAAAGCTCAAGAAAGAATTATCTTGACCAAATGATGGCATAGATTATGGTTGGGTGTCTAGTGATTTCAGCCACACCCCATTTATACCAACTACAAAAAAATATGTCCATCTCCCCATCACTTTCAATCAATACTTATGAATTTCCCTATATATACCAACCAGACTATTTTTTAAATGTATGTTTTGTGCCTTAAAATTAAAATGAGGAAATATTTCTTTCTTACCTATTTTAAACACATGTTGCCAGTTTGGGGGAGGAAGAAAATTTTCCACTATCCTTCCAGGTTCTTTCACCTGGTCTAATAATCAAATTGACAGATTAACAAGAGAAAATAACCAAATTTCATTATATATGTACATATGGGAATCCCACATACATGAGAGGTTCATAGACAGAAAGGTAAAATGAGGTATATATGGCATTCTGAGTTAAAGAAGAGGTAAGTCACCTGAGGCTTCAGAAGGGAGGACGATCATTCTGAGGATGATAACAAGATCAGATATTCAGTCATTAGAAGTTTACCCTGTCCTATAGAGAGGTCATAAAAGGTTATCTCTGGTGATAACTTTTATTATGGGCAAGGTCCCTAATTTAAATTTTTTTAAGGGGCAGGTAAAAGTTTATTTTGAGCCTGCAGGATTTTGATTGCCTTTAGCTCAAAATAAGCCACATGGCAAAGTAGCACATCTTGGCGAGGCCTGTTCTGAAATCCATTCACCAGACACAGACCCAAGAATTTAAATGTATAAAATATGCATACATGATACAAAAAAAGCTGGATATTTCTCAAGTTTATTAAGTTAATTTTGGTCTAAAACTCAAAATTTTAATAAATCATGCATACCACATAAACTTATAAGTATTCTCCAACTTTAAAAAGCTAAGTAAGCCAGTCAGAGAAAGATAAGTATGACATGATGTCACTCATATGTGGAATCTAATGAACAAAATAAACAGATGAACAAAATAGATACAAAGACATAGAAGCATAGAACAGACTGAAGAATCTCAGTGGGAAGGAGAGGGTAAGGGGTAGGGAGAGATTAACCAGGGAACTTATATATGCACTAGAGGCCCAATGCACGAAATTCGTGCAAGGGGCTTGGCCCTCACAGCCCCATCTGCCACCACCCTCTGTGGGGCAATCAATCACGGAGCCCCGCCCCCTCAGCCCACATCGATCGCCCTGCTGCAATGGCTGAGGCAGCCCCAGGTGCTTCGAGGCCCTGCGGCCCCACCCCCTGACCCCCACCTACTGGTTGTTCCAGAAGGTCATTCCAGAAGGTCATTCTGGAAGGTTGTTCTGCCATCTGGTCTAATTAGCATATTAGCTCTTTATTATATAGGATAGCCCATGGACACAGACAATAGTGTGGGGGTGAGGGTGGAGTGGAGGGGGTAAATGGAAAAAAAGGGGGAACATATGTAATACTTTCAACAATAAAGATCTTTTTTTAAAAGCTTGAGTTTTGAATTTTTTCAAGCTATTAAAAATAAGTTTACTCTGACCCAAAGAAAAAGTGAAATTCTAAAGTGGTTATTTTTTCCAAAATAAATATATCTCCAACAGGATCATATTTTCCCAAGCCAAAATTAGGACACATTGCTTGAAATGTAGGTAGATAATGCAGACTATTTGAAAATCAGGCCAATTAAAAAAATCTAGGCTAACTGGTTATTGCACTTATGTTACCTTAGATTAACAAAAAACCATTGATATATAAAATACTCCTCCCTCAAAATATATTCTTGGCATAAAGTCAATAATGCAAAAAAAACAAAACAGGATGATTGTTGTTTTCATCACTATCACCACAGACTCTATTTCCATACATGACAGAGAACAGACATTTAATTGAGTGAATGTGGAGGGAGGAGAATGTAGGGGAGGGGAGAGGGGAGAGGGAAGAAGGGAGAGAGAGAGAGAGAGAATGTGTGTATGTGAAAGAGAGAGATTTTTCCATGACAAAAAAGAAGTTCCTTGGGCAAAAGAAGACATCTAAATGTGTGTGTGTTTTTAATCTTAGTGAGCCCATAAATAATGAAGCAAATACAGTCAGTGGGATAGAAAAGAGGGGCAGTAGGAAACAATAGAGGCTGTGGGCACAGTGAGAGCTCACAGCTTCCCAGCCCTTCTCACAATAGTCAACCCTGGGATCCCCCTTGTGTGCCATGGCCCACAAGAAAGCAGCCTTTTATGATGCAGTAAAAGAATGTGTGATCACTGAAGAGTACAAACTATGGGAAAAGAACACCTTTTCTTTATGATTTGGTGATGACCTATGCCAGTGATGGCGAACCTTTTGAGCTTGGCGTGCCAGCATTTTGAAAAACCCTAACTTAACTCTGGTGCTGTGTCACATATAGAAATTTTTTGATTTTTGCAACCATAGTAAAACAAAAACTTATATTTTTGATATTTATTTTATATACTTAAATGCCATTTAACAAAGAAAAATCAACCAAAAAAATGAGTTCGCGTGTCACCTCTGACACGCGTGTCATAGGTTCGCCATCACTGAGTCCTATGCTCTGGAGTAGACCAGCCTAACTGTACAGTGGCTTCCAGATGTAACCAGACCAGAAAAGAAATATTTCAGCATTCATGGACCTACCTTCGGAACATACACATTGGATGACCGAAACCACAACAGTCAGTGTGCAGTTCCCTAAATATGAGGCTCAGTTTGATGCTTCACACTAGGACAGTGAGAACGGAGAATTTAGAGCTTTTGGCTCTGTTAGTTGAAAAACTAAAATAGAAATTGTGATCAACCATGAAGGAGAAGTAAACAGGACATGTTATATACCACAGAATCTTTGCATCAATGCAACGAAGATTCTATCTAGTGATGTTCTTCTTTTTGACTACACAAAACATCCTTCTAAACCAGATCCTTCTGGAGAGTGCAGCCCAGACTTGCATCTCCACAGACATCAGAAGGAAGGCTACGGGTTTTCTTGGAACCCAAGTCTCTGTGGGCACTTACTTAATGCTTCAGATGATAATACCATCTGCCTGTAGGACATCAGTGCTGTTCCTAAGTAAGGAAAAGTTGTGGGTGCAAAGACCATCTTTACAAGGCATGCAGCAGTGGTAGAAAATGTTTCCTGGTATCTGCTCCATGAGTCTCTGTTTGGGTCAGCTGTTGATGATCAGAACCCTTACAATCTCAGTTTGCTGTGTCCCACCTCACTTTTTCCCCTTCAAGGGCCCAGTGCTCACATAGTGCTCAGCTATCTCTATCCCCAGAAGAGAGTAAACAGGGAAAAACCCTTTACACTCAGATACACCACCTGAATGTGATATCCACACAGAAATCATTGGCCTTTTAAGAGAGGACCTTGGAAATGAAGTAGAAAGCACACAAGCATGAATAATTTTCAAAAGGACTGAAGTGAAGCTGTCCAAGCAAGACACTGGAATTAAGAGATTCCTATCAAGTGGGAAGTTAAGACTGGCAAGTTGCTCTAACTGTTGTACTGCCACTAGAAAGTGGGAGTTGATAAGAGGAGCATAGTCCATAATCAAAAACCTGAGGTTAGATAGGGTATCAGAGCCCTTGTTCCAAGATGAAACTGGACAGAAGGCAGGTGAAACCGGGGGTGAGCATCAGTGGTGGACTCAGCTGTGAAAGGCATAAAAGTACGAGAAAGAGGAATCAGGGTTCCCTATGCATCACTGCTCCTAGTAGGTGGCCATTAAGTCTTTTGCTGGAGCAAAACATTTCACCAACAGGAAAGTATTGGCCCCCTTCAGCATTTATATTTTCACTAGAGTCCCGGTGCATGAAATTCGTGCATGGGTAGGGTCCCTAGGCCTGCACAGTGATCAGGGTTGATCTGTGGGGCAACCGGCAGGGCGATTGGGGGCCCCCC
>NW_005370031.1:2049173-2063582 GCF_000412655.1 Myotis brandtii | reverse complement strand
TTGAGTGTCTGCCCCTTGGTGGTCAGTGCATGTCATAGCGACCAGTCGTTCCATCAGTCATTCTGCCGTTCGGTTGATTTGCATATTAGGGTTTTATTATATAGGATTCATTCATTTAACAGCTTTTAATTGAACAACCAATAAAGTTATGTAACAAGATTCCTTTCATTTATCATGTTTAATAGTCATATAAAACCCATCCTTTATTTCTTAACATTCTTTCCTTTCTTTACTAGATAAAACACAGTTTACAAAGTTCAATTATAAGGTCTGAGGGATAGACTTCTGTATCATGAACATCCAAAAGTGTAATTTGTCTTTGGAACTGTTCCTAATACCATCATACCCATAAACTACAAATGTTCATATTTAAACCTGGAGAGATTATGCTCTGTGCAGGTACAAACACACTACTAAATATAAATTATTCTCAGCAAGAAAAAAAGGACTATAACTTTCTTAGTTATAACAAAACATGTCAGAAGATGAAAAAAGAGAAAAGCTCATCAAATTGCTTACAGTTCTAATCCTGAGAAAGGTGAATCAATTTAACACTATGCTCTGAATACTGTAAAACTCTTTTAGGAAAGCACTGTAAAGTAAGTATCAGTGCAAACCTCATATTAAATTGGCTAGACAGAGAAAACAGTTCAGCAGCTCTCATGCTCCTTCTACTGAAAAAAAGCCCTCAAGATCTGTAGGATGGCCTCAGATTCTGGTCTAGTTCCCTGGCAGAATAAGTTTATTGAAAAAAAGAGGTTTTTAATTTCTCTGGCCAAAATAAATTTCTTTCCTGACCAGATGTGTTAAGCTTCTATGGTTTGTTCATGCAGATGCCTCTCTTGTTCAATAAAATTAGCCCAGGCAGTGGTTCTGAGTGATTCTTATTATCCTGCTACCCAGCTGGACAGGAAATCCAGACTTCTTTGTAATCATAGTTTCTTGGTAGAAATCCCAAACATTTAAGGAAACTAATAAATTAAAGAAGCCGTTAAATAACACATGAGCACTGGACTACAAACTCAGTCTATGTTCACAATAAAAAGATTGCAAAGGACAAAATGTATTACTGAATGCAATCAATAATATTTTGTTATTAAATATGCTTATAACCTTTTGGCTAGAAAGTGTGTTGGAATGAAATTTACAATTTTTGTTTGGCTTAGATACAAAAGTATAACTGGGGTAGTCCATTTAGCAGTTAGCAAATATGTGGGGCCCATGAGATTAAATTTGCATTAAAATATCAAGGCATAACTTGGAATGAGCATGCCCCTTTGTCCTTTTGATTTATTTGTTAATGTAGTTTCCAGTTTTTAAAAGAGCCTTTTTGAGGGACTTGAGGAGTAAAACCAAATTGTTAAATAATGAGCAACTGAGCTTGCATGGGCATTTTAGGAGGCTAAAGCCTTAAACTTTAGGAAAATTGAGTTATAATCAATCAGTGCCATTCGCTGGGAATTTTGACCACAGAGGTGTGCTGTCTATATTTATAGATATTATCCTTTAAGTGTACACATGACTAATTTTAACTTTTGCTGTTTAGTTCTTCTGTTTCACACCTTGATATAATTATTTGAATCATCTCAATCAGCATATCACTATCATTATTGGATCACTGCTAATTAGATTAGAATTTAAGTACCTTTAATGGTTTTTTTTCTTTATACCATTATGATAGATATCCCCATTTTCTCCCCATTTGCTCACCTCCACCCAGCCCCCAACCCCATTCACTCTGATCACTACACTTGTCTGTGTCTATGGGTTATGAATAATGTTCTTTGGCTAATCCTGTCACCTTTTCTCATCCTGTCCTCCCTCCCTCCTTCCCTCTGACAACTATCAGTCTCTTCCAGGTATCCATGCCTCTGTTTCTATTTTGTTCATCAGTTTATTTTGTTAATTAGATTCCACATCTAAGTAAGATCATATGGTAGTACTTGTTTTTCTCTGACTAGCTTATTTCACTTAGCATAATAATCTCTGGGTCCCTTCATGCTCTCACAAAGGGTAAGAGTTACTTCTTTTTACAGCCATGTAGAATTTCATTGTGTACATATACCACAGTTCTTTTTAACCACTCATCTACTGATGGGCATTTAGGTTATTTCCAGATCTTGGCTATTGTAAATCACGCAATGAACACAGGGGTGCATATATTCTTTAAAATTTGTGTTTTGAGATTCTTAGGATATATTCTCAAAAATGGGATTGATACCATTGAAATTAGCTAGTTTTTAAAAATAGAAAAGCAAAGGGGAAGCCAGACACTATAGCCATGTCATTTGGGCAGCTCCACCAGAAAGCTACAAGTTTGCACTCCCTAGGCAACCACCAGCCCATTCCCTGCATATCCCTGAGGGAAAGGGCCCAATAGAGGAAAGATACATACATGCCTAGTTAAGTTGGTGTGACATAGGGAAGGTAACTGGCTGTCAATCAAACCTGGGTACAGAGATGGTTGGCCAGAATGGGTGTGGCTTCTGCAAGCCCACAAAAATTTAAGAATACAGAGTACCCTAAACTAAGGAATTCCCCCTATTGGTTCTTGGTTCTTATTATGCTTGACTCTTGGCTCATGGGGCTCTATTGCCCCTGCTTCCTTGCATTTGCCCACGTTTCCTCCATAGCCCTGTGGACTCCATATGCAATGGACTGATGGACTGCAGGAGGGGACACAAACTATACTAGCCTGATGCTAGATTGGACTGTGCTCCAACATGGAAAGGAAACTCTGGGCACTTGCTCTCATTTTAGCTCTACTGAAGCCCCAGCTATACTTCTATGACTGAAAAAGGAAAATGGGACTTTGGGAACCAAGGGATTTAATTCCACAGAAATAAAGCTTTCTGTAACAACTCATCCCCCTATAGGGGACTTGTGAAATTCTTAATCCAGTGGTACCCCAAGAACCCCAAGTCCACCGGTAAGAGAATCACTAGCTCAGAAGGCAGTTCCATTTTTTATTTTTGGATGAAAGTCCATACTGTTTTCCACAGTGCCTGAACAAGTCTGCATTCCCACCGACAGTACACTAGGGCCGTGGTCGGCAAACTGCAGCTCGCGAGTCACATGCAGCTCTTTGGCCCCTTAAGTGTGCCTCTTCCTAAGCCTTAGGAGTACCCTAATTAAGTTAATAACAATGTACCTACCTATATAGTTTAAGTTTAAAAAATTTGGCCCTCAAAAGAAATTTCAATCATTATACTGTTGATATTTGGCTCTGTTGACTAATGAGTTTGCCGACCACTGCACTAGGGTTCTTTTCTCCACATCCTCGCCAACACTTGATTTATTGATGGTAGCCATTCTGGCAGGTGTGAGGCGATACCTTATTGTAGTTTTAATTTGAATCTCCCTGATGATTAGTGACATTGAGCATTTTTTCATATGTCTGTTGGTTATTTCTATGTCCTCTTTGGACAAGTCTATTCAGGTCCTTTGCCCACTTTTTAATTGAATTGTTTGTCTTTCTGGTGTTGAGTTGTGTAAGTTCTTTATATATGTTGGAAATTAACCCTTTATAACATGTATCATTAGCAAATATGTTCTCCCATAGTGTGGGTTCCCTTTTCATTTTCTTAATGGTTTCTTTGGCTGGGCAGAAGCTTTTTAGTTTGATATAGTCCCATTTGTTCATTTTTCCCCCTTATCCTAGGAGACATTTTGGCAAAAAATATTGCCACAAGAAATGTCTGACATTTTACTGCTTATGTTTTCTTCTAAGATGTTTATGGTTTCACAACTTACATTTATATCTTTTATCCACTTTGAGTTTATTCTTGTGTATGGTATAAATTGGTGGCTTACTGTCATTTTTCTGGCATACTGAGAACCCCTCAGATTTGGGCAAATGGGATGGTTGGGAACCCTACTTTGAAGGAGTTTTTGGTCTAGATTGGAGCCGTCCAAGTAAGTACTCAACTGGATAGCATCAAAGTGTTTAATGGTGACATATTAAAAGTACAGTGGGAACAATGGAGTGATACTCTACATATACCTTGGAAACCTTTTGTATTTACCCATCAGGTCCTCATTAGTACAAGTCTCTTAAAATCATGCCCTTTCTAGCCTCAACAATGTCTCCAAACTCACCTTTTAATTTTCTGCTCTGAAATTAACACATTGCTATTATTTCTCCATTCTCTTTAACTTTCTGGGCTACAGTTTTAGTTATGTTGCTCTAACTGCAATCAGCCCCTTTCCTCTTCCAGTCATCCGGAACTAACATATAATATTCCCTATTATTGTTTCTAATAAATTTCTGGGCCAGCTCACTTTAGGAGAGGCCTAGAATAAAGTAGCACTTAGGAGAGTTTGTTGAATGAATGACTCAGCATTTTGATTATCCATACTTATCTAAAACATAGATAAAGCATACTGGACAAAGTCCATCTTTGTTCAACATAATAGGCGAGGGCACTTTTTATTAATATTTCCTGACTGCCAAGCACTTAAGTTTCCTCACTTAATCTTCTTAACCACTGTGAGAGTGAATGAATAATATGATTATCCCCATTTTTTAAAAAAATGCAAAAACAGGCACAGACGTTATCAATGGTATGACAAAAAATCCAGTTCCAGGCCTGTTTTACAACAGCTCTCATGACTACACCATGCTGCCCCGGGCCCTCAGTTTACTGAATGCCTTGGTAACTGGAGGATAATATAATAGGCAATAAGTAGTTTGGACAGCAAGCATTTGCCAACAGAGACCTTCAACTAGGAGAATTAGGGTACCCGAAGAGTTGGATAGACATGGCTATTTGGAATATAAGACAGGAATTTCTAACATGAACTCAATCATCCAAGACACACTTATTGGCTACAGCTATTGCAATTCATATGCAAAGCTGGAGACACAAAGCTGAGTAAGAAAACAGTTCCTTTTGATAATCAGCCTGGAATCCAGTAGCACTGCCAAAGAATGGTTAAAAGAACCCTCTTTAAGAATTTCTATAATTACCCTCAAACCATCCAAAATAAACATGCCATTTAAGTAAAAGCAATCTGATTGCAATGCAAACACAGCTTCAAGACAAATTGCTTTTCCCTTCATATCCAAACAGCTTCCAAAGCACCACCTACATACAAAGAAATTGTGAGGCTGCCACTGCTTAAAGTTGAGGTCAGAATATCAATCACCAGGAAAGGAGGGGTCACATATGCAGTCACCAAAAAAGATGTTCAGAACCAAATATAGGGGAGGACCAGAAAGGGATGAAGTTACTAGCATGGGGGAAACAAAGACTTGTTCTCAGTAACAAGAGACAAGTACAGTTACTAGGATTAGGGCACAAGGTCCAAGTCAAGCCAACAGCTGTGGATAAGCACTTAAGACATAAGTGAGGCAATATAATAGCCTTTTAAAGTTGTCTATGCTGTACTATTTGTCTTTGACAAGTTTTTAGTTTATAGTTTCAGTACAAACCCATGAAACATGAGATTTATATTTAAGATTCAGGCAGACCCAGTTTATGACCTATTTTACAAAGATTATTTTACAGGGCAACAGTATTGTAAATCTAGGTAAGAAGCTAATTAATCACCATAACTATCTTGGGTAGTAGGCACAGTATATTTCCCAAATGTACTTTTTAAAAGGTAATTCAGTAGATATTGTAGCCCAAGAATTATTCCATTCACTTGCTTAGAATTACAAAAAAAAAAAAATGACCATCTTGAAAAAAGGTACACATTTTCTCAATAGGCTTTTAAGTGAATTTAAAATTGTGCCTAAAATTAAAGAATTGTCATGTCATTAGATGTAATAAATACATTTATACTACAATGAAACTGTCTAATTCAAGATGCAAATTGTTAATATATAGCACACTGAGAAAAGTATTGCTAGATAAATAAATACTGGTAAAATGTAGATCCCAATTCATGGTAGAATTAAATATACCTTCTCTTGGAAAGGCACACTGACTGTAGAAAGTCAGGAACATATTTACCAAAATCAATTAGTAATTTGTTATGGTTATATGGCAAATGAAGGCAGGTGGCAGCAAAAATAAATCAGTATCATCTGCTTGATGGAAAGTTTTAATCCAGAACAGCTGATTTTTCAACCGGGTACCTTTATAGAGCAAACGAAGCAACGGGATCAAAAGAAAGAACTTTTCGCCTAGCAGCATGACGAAGCAGCCTGGATCTATGAACCAAGAGGTCACGTTTAAGACTCCCCGTCAGGGACCATGCCCGGGGTTGCAGGCTCAGGTCCCCAGTGGGGGGCAGGAGGGGGCAGCTGATCAATGATTCTCATCACTGATCTTTCTCTCTCTCCCTCTCCCTTCCTCTCTGAAATTAATAAAAATATATTGAAAAAGGAATAACTTTTGAAATTCTAATTAAAAAGGACTTACATGTGTATTTGCTCATACTTTGATATTCTTTTTCACATTAATATAGTCCTAAGTACAGACCAACGGATTGTAAAACAACAAAACCTATTTTATTAAAGGTCCAAAAAAGCTCTTCACTATCAGCTTCCCCATAACCGTTAGGTATAGCAGACTGTTTAAATTATTTCCTTTAGCCCACTTCACAAATAGGTGCGGTCTAATGTTTCTTTTTAGCAAGTTAAAAATCTACACAGGCAAGGATTGGGTTATTTGGAAGTAATTTTTCGGAACTTTTCACTGGGTATTCTGGCACACCATAAAGGAAGCATTTCTTTTTTTGTTGTTGTGAAACCTTCCCTGAGGAAACTTTTCCATGGATTTTTAGAGAGAATGGAAGAGAGAAGGAAAGATAGAAATATCGATGAGAAACACATCGATTGGTTGTCCCCTGCATGCGCTCCGACCAGGGCCTGCCTGGGCCATGGATCTAGCCTCCAACCGAGGTACATGCCCTTGAGCAGAGTCGAACCTGGGAGCCTTCGGGCCCAAGCCTGATGCTCTATCCACTGAGCCAAACCCCGGCTAGGCAAGGAAGGATTTCTTATTGTGCAACGCCGCCTTCTTACCTCTGAGGTACCAGAGCCTCGTGGAGATCAGGAACCGCCGCTCAAACCAAGATGCCCAATCGATCCACAGATCAGTAGTATCTGCAGGACGGGAGCTTTAATCTCATGAATGTCAACTAGCCGAGGAGCGTGGGAGAACGCGGGCAAACCTGAGCCTACTGGAGCCTGCGTAGGCTTGCGTGGGTCTGCGTGAGCCTGCGTGGGTCTGCGTGCGCCTGCGTGGGTCTGCGTGGGCTTGCGTCTGCCTGCGTGAGCCTGCGTCGGCCTGCGTGAGCCTGAGTCGGCCTGCATACACCACCGCTGCTATAACTGGTAAGTCTCTGTTTTTTTCATATTTTCTAATGTGACATTTGGGGGTATGAGAATAATCTTATTAGTCACTAATCTCAGAAAATGTGCTTTTTCAAATGATCTTTGTCGCTTATAAAGTACCACCTCTGAATAGGGTTGCCAGATTTACTAAATATAGGACCCCAGTGTAATTAGTATTCAGGCAACCAAAGAATAATGTGTGTAGTATACGCATACTCTGTGTAATATTTGAGGCATACTTATACTAACAAGGCATTCCTGGTTTTTCATCTGAGCGTCTTGCGTTTTATCTGGCAGTGCTACTTATCAAGTCAAGGTCTTATTAAAGATAGAGCTATCAGAACAAAAAACTCTTGCTTGAGAACAGTGTCTCAGCGTCTTCACTGCTGCATTGCCTTTCAATCCCAGTGGTCTGATTGCCAGTCAGTGATGCCCAGCTAGAGACTGCGTTTGAAGCACAGACCTGGGCAGCGAGGTAATGTACGTTTTTAAAATTTATTCTAATAAATGTCTAACCGTGTCTGCTTCAGTCAGATCAAACAGATACTTTATGCCCAAATTAAATGCCTGTCTAAAATGCAAATGGAAATATGTCTATATTTATGCCATATAGCTTTACAGTGAATGAAACCACCTGATTTGGAGTCTAACAAGTGGCCTGCAGCTCTGCTCTTCTTTTTTTTTGGGGGGGGGGGGGGGGGGAGATTCTTGTTCACCTTGTGTCATGGCAGCAGCCTGAAAAGTGCAGTTCTCTGAGGTTTAAGCAAAAGTGCATTTAATCTCCCTGACTCAGTAGTGAATCAGAATGGAACATAGCTTACAGGTGATGAGAATGTGGGGCAGAGAGGGTTTTGAGGCAGGAACAATACAGAGATAGTCTTGGATGAACTCCACAGAAAAGGGTAGAAAAAACAAGGGACCATAAAGACAAACAGTACCATTGTTAACATTTAAAAGATTAAGTTTTGGGAATGAGTGGACAAAGTCAGCAAGATGGAATCACCTTGGGGGAGATAAAAAAGAAAATTCAGTAAAGCTAAAAGAGACATATAACTGCATGTCACCAATGCAAGCCATGGATGGTTAGACAGAAATAGCCCCCTGCAGATATTTTTGACAGTCACTCCAAATAAAATCTTATTTTCTGAATCCACAATACACTCTTTACTCTCATCATATTTTCCCAAATCGCAGTACTCACATAGACATAAATACAGAACTTGAAAGTGTTTTCCTTCATGTTCAAAAATTTAAAATATACACTTTTAGAAGGATGACAGTTCAGCTCAAATCACAATTGAATTTGGGTGGACAAATACAATGCAAATAAGGTATGGATTTATACTTTTGTTTTAAAAAGTTTTATTTTATTGCTTTTTATTGTCTTTTCTATTGGTATAGAAGAAATGGGAAAATTATTATAATTATGCATACTTTGCAATGATTATGCATTTAATATCCAGTAATATTTTCTAGGGAACTATGTCTATGGTTAGAATAGAGAACAGGCTCCAGGGTTATGTCAAGCTGCAAAGTGATATGTATGTGAATGAAGTCTCAGGCTCATTAATCATTTTTATACTTGAAGTGCTAAACTGCTGTTACACTGAGAGTGAAAATGAATTAATTAAGGAGTTTAATAGCTACAGTCTTTTGAGGAGAAAACAAGTTGATAATGCTTCTTTTAATATATTACATAAATTGGATTTTTTGTTAAATTACAAAAACCAGGTTCATGCATTGTGCAGCTTCGAATGACACAAATCATTTGATTATATTTGTATATAAGGTCAAAAGATGACTATGTGAAGGCATTTCACTAAGCCATCACTTCTATAAGAGAAAGTCTGTGTTACCAAGAGCACAAAAACACCTATCAGGTTCTCACGTTTTTCCTTTTGATATTCTAAAGTAATACTTCTCAAATTATCTGTGTTGAAGGGCCAGTTTTTGTTCTTTTGTTCCCAATGCATCGCAGATAAATTATTGTATAAAATACAATACCAATTATTTGAAAAATGCAACAAAAATGTCTACAAAACATTAGCGTGTTTTTAAATTACTGGATTCAACAAATATAACACTATTTCGTTACGTTTCTATAAAAGTTTCTAATGGCCTAACCTGGATTACCCCACAGAGCAGAAAGAGTATAATGCCTCCCAGCAGCCCACATTGAGACACTCTGCTCTAAAAGCTGAAGTCTGCGGAGTGCTGGTTTGGTCATACACTGACACCAGTTCACAGAAGGTTTGCATGCTCTGGTCTCCTGCAGGCTGGGGACGCCAGTGAGCAGCTAATAGCCTGTGAAAGCTTCCTGATGCCTTTACAAAGGACTGTTAACTTGTCTTGGTAGGAGTAAAACTATCTCATGGATAAGCCTCTCTGTTTGGTCCCTTTCATTGGAATTTGTTTCTTTAGTAACTCTGAATACATTTTTCCCACCCTTCCCCTTTCCTCTGCTTCCATTTTTTTTCTTCTTCCCATTTGGAAGCATTTTCATGCAGTAAAAAACTCACGACCTTGGAGATAGACAGAACTGTGTTTGAATTGTGACACTGCTACATTCTGAGCATGAGAAGGCAGGCCTGGAACTCAATCCTGCTACATCAGGATTTCTCATCTGTAACATGGCAACACTATTATCCTTCATACGGTATGACTGGGATTCTAAAATTAGATAAAAGAGAATAATAGGTGCTCATCAAAGGCTGCTCTCCTTCTCAATTCCTTCATTTTCCTCATGATTTTCAGAAGTTTGAGAGAGAAGACTACAACCTTATGTGTTTAAGTTATCATATTGGCAGTTATGCTTGCAATGTATAAACATGACTCTTTCAGAAAATTAATTAAATAAAGCAAATTGATCAACCAACAAACCAGTTAAACAAGCATAAATACTACTACTCCACCTTTCTTCCTCTCCCAGATAATAGGTAATAATGCTATCCTCCACAATGGCCCAAGCCAGACTCCTGGGAGTCAAACTCACACCTAACCCATTTCCAAGTGTCACCAACTCCATAAATTATCCCCCCAAGTGGACGTCACATCCATTTCTTACTTTTTGTCCCCTAGCTACTACTTTAATTCTTTTCTGGAGTTTTGAAACCAATACCCCTGTATTTAAAAAAAAACACAAAAAAACCTTGCAATTGATCATCTTCAACTTTGCTATCAGAAGGCTCTTTCTAAAATACAAACCTCCTCAAGTTAGTCTTCTGCTTGAAACTTTTCCCCAGAGGCTCACTCTCTGCGACCTATGGGGACAAGTTCAGAGACCTGACCTTTGGACTGTTAGAGCTGTCACAATTCTGAAATAGTAAAATTCTTTCAAAATTAGTTGGTAAATAACAGCTTCTGTAGACTCAGGACTTGAAGGCCACACCCAAGACACCTGTCCCAGATCTTGCCATCATCTAGCATGTAAAGGGCTAATACTTGGGAGAGCATAGAGGTGACCTCTCACCCTTCAGCTGAGCTGTCCTGAGAGGTAATATCCAGTCTTACCAGTTGGAAAGTATTTTGAATATCTCTCCTGTTTACAAGTCCTTCACTATGTAGCCTTGGAGTATGTTTCCCTTTTTTAAAAATATATATTTTATTGATCTTTTTACATAGAGGAAGGGAGAGGGATAGAGAGCCAGAAACATCGATGAGAGAGAAACATCAATTCAGCTGCCTCCTGCACACTCCCCACTGGGTATGTGCCCGCAACCAAGGTACATGCCCCTGACCTGAATTGAACCTGGGACCCTTGAGTCCGAAGGCCGACGCTCTATCCATTGAGCCAAACCGGTCAGGACTATTTCCCTTTTTTGAGCTGGAAAAGTAGTCTGTGGTCCCTGTCCCTGTTCTTTGGGCACATGCTGCACTAAGGAAGGGACAAGCATGCAGCACAGTGTGACTATACCATGAAACAAATATTTGAAGATCAAGTCAGGCTTGTCATTCACCAAACTCAAAAGTGCACAGGTATAACGGATAACATTATAGAATATACAACGTACTTAGATCGTCATAATTTTGATTCTATTATGTAGAATGGGTATCACTTGTGAATTGGTTTTCCACTCTTATTATCAACTCACATTCTATTTTGCCTATTAACACTTATTAATTATTATATTTTCAGGGTAAAAATAATTGTTCTATACCTCATCTCCTAAACTCAGTACCACCTATAAAAGGAGCCAATATTGCCCGGCCAGCCTGAGTCAGTGGTTGAGCAATTGACCTATGAACCAGGAGGTCATGGTTCGGTTCCTGGTCAGGGCACAAGCCCGGGTTGCATGCAGGAGACAGCCGATCAATGATTCCCTCTCATCATTGATATTTTATCTCTCTCTCCTTTCCTCTCAATAAAAAAAAAAACTATATTTTTTTTTTAAAAAAAAGGAACCACTATTTTTACATATACACACAGAGTATTATAATTATAAAAATCTAGCCTATTTAAAAGATTTTTCACTGTGATTAGTTTAGTATAAAATGTATTACTAAACCTTTTCAGTGATCCATTTAATTTCAGTATTACTGGATATAACAAATGCCCACTATGTAAAAATATTTGGAATCTAACTTGACCTCAATTATTAACTTCATCAGCATTCACTTGTCAATGCACAAGTATATGAACTTTTATACAATTAGCTTAGACTTTGTTACATAGATGCTAATTTTCTATTTTCTTTTAAATGACATTGAAGTTACCCTCAACTAAATTTTATTTTCATGCATTAATCACATATTAATCTTACACACATGTATGGCACTATGTAATTAGATAGACTTTGTCAAAGAAATGCTAGTTTTTTTTTATTTTGTTTTAAAGATAAATTGCCTTTCTCAATTGAATTTTATTTTTGTACATCACTTTCCTATTTGACTTAATATCTGAATAGTTTTCCTGCAAGAAAGAAGAAGACTTAAACACAGGAAACCTACCAGTCTAGACTTGGAGCAGAGTATAAATCATAGCACCTTTTTTTAAAATAATATGGGACATTTTAGGATGGAAAGAGGCCAAGGTGTACATTTAGGTCTGGCCCATCTTTGAGTTATAAATATTATTATAGCCTACTCTGCTTTCTCCCCAACCTCTTCTTGCCAAAACTATTTTTAAATTATACTTGTAATACTTTCTTCTTTTGCTGGCCTTGCTGACTTATTCTGTGTTATCCATTCCCAGTGTGATGAATCCCTTTATATTTCTTTGTGACTTTTCTTTGATATAAGCTGGTGGTGTCTGCTGGCAGTTGACATTTGTTCAAATAGGTAGGATCACTTGTCATATCTATTCCCTAAAAACTGTGCAGATATTAAATAATCACCTTTTACTCTCCTTATTCTTAAAGTACATAGTTCTAGAATTTCCTATTTTTTTTCTATATAACTATGTTCTTGAACATACTTACTTTTAGTTACTCAGTATCCTGTCTGTCATTTCTAAAATTTATAATAACCAATTTGAATTGAGTATTCCATGTCTAATGTTTCATATCTTCATCCTTTAATTCTTTTATCTAATATAAAACTTGGTTTTTCTATTTTAGGGAAAAATCATAGGGTCTTCTGGAATAAATATCTATATTCTTAATTCTCATATAAAATACCTATAATTTACTGATTATTTTTTTTTTAAGAAGAATGGGAGAAGAAAATAGTAAATAGTATTTAAATCCATTATAAAACCAAAACAATAATAGATTTTTCAAAAGTATCTGAATGCAATAGAAATTTAATATTTGTCCTGGACATGTTATGAGAAAATATGAAAAACTAGATCAATTAAACTTAGTTGCAACCCCATGATCCCCACCACATGTGTACACAAACACACACTTGAACACACAAATACACCATCCTTACCCTGCTTTGGAATAGGAAAGGTTTCACAGGTGAAGTGTTACACAGTGATCTCCCCTCATACAGACATTAAAAAAAAACAAGATAAATAATGCATGTAGGAATATTTTCTCTCCTCCCCATCTCTCCATCATCTAAAACCCAGAGATTAAGTGTTTATTTTTCTTTTTATATGCAGATTCCTGAGCACCATCCAATGGGGCCTGATGTAGAATGAATACTCTCTTTATTCTTTTTTAAAAATTATTTTTATTGTTGAAAGTAGTACAGATGTCCTCTCCCCCCCCCCCCCTACCCCCTCCCACCTTGCTCCTGTCCCCTAGGCCTTCCGCACACTATTGTCTGTCCATGGGAGAGATTAACCAATGATCTTCATTCTTTTCTGCTACATTTTTTTTCTCCTCTGGTTACTAAATGGTTAAATCCTTTGTTAATGTCTTAAATGTCTTTACAAGGCCATAATATAAGATTTTAAGAAAATATGCTTAAAACTAATTGATAAAGGTAAGACAAATTTGGGATACATAGGAATTCATTCATTAAATGTTTCTGGAGCATCTATTAAGTGTTAAACACTTTGTTCAATGCTGGGCATACAAAAATACAAAACAATCATATTATCATCCAATGATAGAGTCTGGCAAAACACAGAATTAAAATGGATAAATTAAGACCCAGCATTGTTGATCATTAAGAAAAATTTAGACAAAAATTTATTGGCCTTGCATAAAGGAAGTGGATGTTTTACTTCCCAAAAATCTATTGCTATGGGTTCTCTTCCCCAGAGTGTCAGAAATTAAAAAATCTCCAATCAGCCTCTCACCCACATGCAAACATATATAAATAACAAACTTTTATCTTCTAGTTCACGTTCACTCATGACCCTGAAGTCCAGTTTTTTTTTATTAATTATTTTTTAAATATTTATTTTTTAAATTGATTGGGATAAAATTGGTCAACATAAACATATAGGTTTCAGGTATGGGTTTCTGTGTTATAAGATCTGTATATTGTACCGTGTGCCCACCACCCAAAATCAAATCTTATTCTGTCACATTATATTAGGAACCCCTTCTCCCCCCACCTCCTTCCCTCTGGCAACCACCACACTGCTGTTTGTGTTCACAAGTTTTAGTTCTATATCCTACACTAGGGGCCTAGTGCATGAATTCGTGCACCTAGAAGGGAACTGTAGGCCAAGAAGCTGCGGTGGGCACAGGGGCGGGTCTTGGCCCATCCTCTGTGCCCCCCCG
>NW_005370031.1:2030883-2049042 GCF_000412655.1 Myotis brandtii | reverse complement strand
CGGCAGCCCCGCTCCTGCTGCTGCCACTCCAATGTGCTAACAGCGATGGCCCTGCTCACACCCGCTGCCCCACTCACACCTGCTGCCACTGACGGCGCAGAAAGATTGGGGCCAGCGCCAGCAGCAGGTGTGAGTGGCAGCTGCTGCCCCGATTGCCCCTCAGGAGCAGGGGGAGGTGGAGAAGCCCTCAGGGTTGATTGGGGCCGGCAGCCACCGCTCGCACCTGCTGATGGTGTCAAGGGATTGACACCAGTGCCGGGTGCTGGCAGCAGGTGAGAGCGGGTTGGTGCTGGCAGTGGGTGCAAGCAGTGGCTCTGGTGCTGGCAGTGGGTGTGAGAGGTGGCTACTGGCCCTGATCACCCCTCAAGAACGGGGAGGTGGAGAAGCCCTGAGGGGCAACTGGGGCAGGCAGCTGCCGCTCAGACCTGCTGATGGTCCAAGCAATCTATTGGGGACAGTGCCGGGCACTGGCAACAGGTGCAAGCATCAGCTTCGGTGCCAGCAGCAGGTGCCAGTGGGGCCGGCGCCGGCAGCAGGAGCAAAGAATTTTCAGTTACAACCAGAGGCTTGCCCCAATGACAGCAACTGGTGCCCCACCTTGGTCTGGCGCCCCTGCTCACCTGCTTCACCATCCTGTCATGGCTGACACCTGCCATGTTCCGTGCTCTGCTGCCTGCTGCCAATGCCCGCCATGTTCTGCACACACCCCCTGGTGTCAGCACACGTCATAGCAACTGGTTGTTCCATTGTTCCATTGTTCAGTCTATTTGCATATTAGGGTTTTATATATATAGATATGAGTGAAATCATATGATTCTTAGCTTTTTCTGACTGACTTATTTCACTTCGCATAATGTTCTCAAGTCATCCATGTTTTTTCAAATAGCACTATTTCACCCTTTCTTATGGCTGAGTAGTATACCATTGTGTATATGCACCACATCTTCTTTATCCAGTCCTCTATTATGGAACACTTTGGTAGTTTCCAAGTCTTGGCCACTGTGAACATAGGGGTGCATATATATTTGCGAATACATGATTTCAAATTTTTCAGGTATATACCCAGGAGAGGGATTGCTAGGTCATATGGTACCTATAATCTTAATTTTTTGAGGAATTGCCAGACTGCTTTCCATAGTGGTTGTACCAGTTTACATTCCCACCAGCAGTGAATGGGGGTTCCTTTTTTTCTACAACTTCTCCAACACTTGTTATTACTTGTCTTGTTGATAATGGCCACTCTAACTTAACTCTCATCTAACTGCAAGGAAAGACAAGGTTGGAGTGGTATTTAGATGCACATAAAAATTATAGGTTCCAAATTTCCAACTGTCCTAACATCAAGCCAAAACTCTCAGCCTTTTTATGCCCCTATGAGGGTCAGACAGTCTAGCCGGTTTGGCTCAGTGGATAGAGCGTCCCCTGCTACTGAAGAGTCCCGGGTTCGATTGCAGTCAAGGGCACATTCTGTTGCAAGCTTCCGGCCCTGGTCGGGGCATGTGGGAGGCAACCAATCAATGTTTCTCTTTCACATCGGTGTTTCTCTCTGTCTCTCCCTCTCCCTTCCACTCTCTCTAAAAATCAATGGAAAAAAACAATCCTTGGGTGAGGATTTTAAAAAAAAAGAAGAAGAACAAAAGTTCTTAAAATTTGAATATCAAATATAGACATTTCCTCTGCTTAATACCTATGTAATCAAGTTTCCTTTGAACTTTATTATGGCAAGACAGTTAAGCTCTTTATATTGGGAATCTTTATCCCTTCCCCTCAGTTTCATTTTTTTTTCTCCCTTGTACTCAGCCTATCTGCTAAAATGTTTCTAGAATAATTTAGGGAAGAAATAATGTAGGCCAAGGTCACTAAATCTAAAATTTCACTAGAGTCAGATAAAATGGGGAGAAATGGCAAAAGAGAAATTTTAACATGTATTTTTGTTACAGTGAAGAAAAATTAAGTGCAAACATTCTGAACTATGAACCACTAATAATTAACCTAGTTACATAGTAGGTTCAAATATACTATTACACATCTCATAGTTATTCATTTATTTAAGAAATATTTATTGTACATTACTATATGCAAAGCCCTATGCAATAGACTAAGGATGTAATGATAAGCAAATATAGACATAGTGTCTGCCTTAATGGAATTTATAGTATGGCAGGGATGGCAGACTTTAATAAACAATTTTAAATTGCAATTATACCAAATGCTAGGCACACAACATTATGAATTTAAGGATATCTGACCTATTTGGGGAGGTCATCCAAGGCCTCTCTGAGTTGGAATGTGAAGGACAAGTCGGAAATAATTAGGCAAAAAGGTTAAGTAAGCGCTGCGCAGACAGAGAACAAAGGCTCTGTGATAGGACTGAATGTGACAAAGCTTGGGACAGAAAGAAAACATGGGTCTGGAATTCAGAAAGTGGCCACCATACAAGGTGAAGCTGGAGGATGAGTGAGGGCCGGACCACTAGTGTAGGCACTGAGAATATAAAAATGAAAAAGGTAGATGGTGTCTGGTCCCTGTTCTTTGGAACTCAGAGGGAGAGACCCAACCTCCAACTGAAATGCAAATTCACTAGATCCCATGGCAGAGCTTGACAACAAAATGGGGCAGTACAGTTAGAAGAGCAGGGTTGGAAAAGATTTGGCCTGACTGGACAATGTCTTGGAGGATGAGAATGATAAGGGAAGAAAGGAAAAGCAACAGCAGGCATCTGAGCAAGAAAGCCGAAATACCTTACGTTAAAAGCAACTGGACTATCCCTAGCTGGTTTGGCTCAGCGGACAGAGCATTGGCCCTCGGACTGAAGGGTCTTGGGTTTAATTCTGGTCAAGGGCACTTACCTCGTTTGCAGGCTCAGTCCCCGGCCCTGGTCAGGGTGCGTGTAGGAGGTAACCAATCAATGTGTCTCTCTCACATCAATGTTTTTCTCTGCCTCTCCTCCCTTCCACTCTCTAAAAATCAATGGAAAAATATCATCGGGTAAGGATTAACCAAAAAAAAAAAAAAAAAGCAACTGGATTACTAACTAGCTTAACATCTTATCCTACAATGTGCTTTTTCAAATACTTATTTTTTTTTCCTGTAGAGTTTTAACAAAGCCCTAATTCCACATAATGGTCATGTGTCTGTTTCAAGGAGACAAGGAACTTGTTACATGATCCAGTATTAATCTAGTCTAGGTTTACATTTGGCCTTCATCTTTAAATGTTCTGTCTTTGTTTCCAGTTTGCTTTTCAGTTATCTTTCTTTTTTCCTACAAGTGTTCAACTGTTATTGGGCCTCCAGAAGCATTCATCCCACTGAAATTCACTGAATTTTAAAGTTCCAGTTTTTCTCTTTCATTATCTCTCTAGTATAAATCATGCAGGTGACTTTGCAGCTCACACTGATTAAGGTCTCCTCTTAAGGAATGTCCTTCACCCAGGGGGCTAACTTGTACCCTTCAACCAACTCTTGTTACACATGAAGCAAATACAGTGTTATCTTTTTGGTTGATTTTCAAATTTTATTTTCATATATCTACTTAGAATACATGCTGTAATTAGGAGAAGTATATATTTTAATGGTCTACTACACCACAAGTGATTAGGAAGTGTTAACTTGTTTGGTGTTTTTTTGTTGGTGGGAGCATCAAAAGGCTTTCTTTTTTCAGAGTTTGCTATAAGAGATGTAATACCAATAAATATTAGCATGCTTTTTCAATGAAATTTTTTGAGGATCAATTTTTGGCCATTTTTGTTCTTTTCCTTTAGAAAGTTGATAGTATCATAATATGGTGCACAAAGTACCTTGCTGGTAAGTATTTTTACCACCTGAACTTTTCTTATAGGAAATATGATTCCCTAGTTTCATCTGCTCTTCAGTTTTCAAAGATTTCTTATATAAGAGTGTATGTCAGGTTAATTTATCTGGCTTCATTTCATGTAGACCAAGGTCATGAGTTTAATTTCTTTGGAGGCAGCTCAGTGTTTTAAAAGGGAACTAAATTTGGTCCCAAACAGACCTGATTTTCCACCTCAACTCATCTGCCCCCATCCCTACCCCACTCCACCTCTTTCCCAGGTCACAGCAGAAAGAGTATCCTATTCTGTCTAGACCCAAAGACCCATCCAACTCAGCTTTACTCTAAAACATAGTTCTCCCTGTAAACCCCTAAAAACGAAGATTCAGCTAGTTTACTTGTACTTCCCTCTGGGTCAAGTTAAGGTATTTAGACAGATTTCTTAATGTCTATGAGCCTCAGTTGTTTCATATTTAAATACTTTTCATAAAAAAAGGGTTCTCACAAGGTGGATTCCTTAAGTATGTCAAGCACAAGTGCAGTGTCTGGCACTCAGTAATTGGTGAGCAAATGTTAACACTTTCCTTCTCTGTGCTTGATTTTTTTTCTATCTATGGAACAATAGATAACTAAATCATATATTGCTGGCAGAATCTTAGCAAGAATCAAAAAGTTCGATTCAAAATTGCCCTTCTCCCCCAAATATCCCAAATAGCTTTTGTATCCCAAGTGCGGTATTGCCTAAGAGTTAAAAAAATGTTTATAATAAGTCTCTATTTGAAATTATTTATATTTAAGGGTAAATATTTAATTTGCCCCATAAACTTTCTATAACTATAATAAAAGACATTGGAGTACTTTTTTACTTCAAGTATTTTATAAATGAGTATAATAACACCTACCTTACAGATTTATTGCTAAAAATGAGTAGGTTAATATATATAAAGCATTTAATGCAGTGTATTAAACAAAATTAAGTCCTCAATAACAGGTAATTATTATTTTTAAAGGGGCTTTGAGTTTATTTAGGAAGTACACCAAATTATAGAGTGCTGGAACAGTTTTTTTTAAAATAAATATCACAAAGCTCAAGAGAGAAATAGAGCAGGATGGAGAGAGCAAGTTTGAGAGAGAACAAAGTTTCCATTTTAACTATCTGGAACAGGAACTATTCATTCCTGCATTTGCCCCATACTAACCAGATGACCTTGGGCAAGTCAACCTCTGAGCCTCAATTCTTCCCCTTAATCCCAAACATGATATTTACTGAGCATATACCACAGACCAGACACATTGCCCTTTAATATGATGACAGATATAAAAGTGATCTTTACATTATAAAGCACCATCCAAACAAATACAGGTTCCTGTGTTTCAGTGAGAAACCTGGTTATAAAAATGGTTAATATTTTCCCAGTCAGCGTGGCTCAGTGGTTGAGCGACGACCTATGAACCAGGAGATCACGGTCTGATTCCCGGGTTACGGGCTCGATCCCCAGTGTGGGGGTGCAGGAAGCAGCCGGTCAATGATCCTCTCTCATCATTGATGTTTCTCTCTCTCTCTTCCTCTCCCTTCCTCTCTGAAATGAGATATATATATATATATGTTAATACTTTAGCTGCCTGACAAAGAAGTTTGGTTTTAATGCTTTGATTATCAAGATGCCATTTCTGAGAAGCCTCATGAACTAAAACACAGATCTTCCCTTATTGCCCAGCACAGGGCTATGCATAGAAGTGTGCTCAGGTGGATGTAAGATAATTGATGGGTTGTTATTGTCATCTTCTTCACTTTTATATGTTTATTAAATCTCATGCTTCTCTAGCAGTGCCAAAGCATAGCCATTTATATACGGATACACATATTATATCCTGATATATAAGCTGTAAGGAGTTTTGTGGTAAAAATTGAGCTGCCAAGGGCAGCCTATAGAAGCCTTTATAGAAAAAAATGTAGAGTTAAAGTATGTTCCAATCTTTATTATGCTATATTGAAAAAAAAATCTAGATCAAGCTTCTGTGAGCTGAGCTAAAATATAAGTACAAAAACTCATGTGACACAATTAGGTTGGCTCAAGTGAAAAAAGATTGGCTCTCCTTGCGTTTATTATCCTCTTTTACAAAATGTGATAGATTTCTTTACTCCAGACTAATTTATTAAGTTGGACTCCGCTGTGGAACGGAAATCCATTAAGTTAGTTTTACTTTAAAATACATCCCTCCCCCCATGAACCACTAAACTTCAGATTCAGCCAGTGTGAGGAGTCAACATATATTCTGTGTGTATTTTTTTCTCTACTGAAAGAAATTCATGTCAGAGTTATGCAGCTGTTTTACAAAGGCTTAACCTTGTCACTGATATATAAATGATATCATTTCCTTGGTCAAATATGTATTTCCACATTTATTCACTACCCCCCCCCCTCAGAATGTAGCGTAAGACTGTCCTCAGAGATTGATTAGCTGGACCTTCCTTCTGCAATTAGGCGATTGTAGGCCTCCATCAGCATTGCACTGGAGGTGGAACATAATTAGCACTCCATCAAAAACCACTTTGGAGAAAACAAACATTAGTTGGCTTCCAGATCAGACTTCTGAAAAGAACTGAATTATACAGTATAAATAAAATGCTAATTTAGTATCGATCAAATGGGGAAGTTCATGCACACGGAGGCTTGGTTGCTTGCCAATAAAAAATATTAGATTAGATCCACCCTCTCTTCATCTTTTGAAATAAAGATACTTGCCACGAGGTTGGGCAGAAAATTCTTTGATAAACTCTGTGTGCTTTGAGAGTTAGGGAAAAGGGACTCTGCTTCTATCCTGGAGGATTTCACAGCATGGTTGGAGGAACAGAACATGTGACAAGAGCCAGGTCTCACCTCTTAATCACCACCCTTAGAAGATACCGTATCAGAAGCTGTGGTTCCCCAGATTTAAGAAGCCAGATTTTATTAAAATCAAGATTTGAATAGCTGGACTCACTTCCCCATTTATAAACTATTTTAAAGCCTTGAAATGGAACAACTCTAAATATCCTTTTGGTCAGACATAGGAACCCAAGGAACAAATCATTTGAGAGCTGATACACTACAAAGTATGTGGAAATGCTCTTCTCTGGGGAGTTTAAAGGCTATGGTAAACCAAAACCTTTCCAGGATGTTTTAAGTGCAATTCTGTCCGTAAGGAATAGGAAACATTAGATGGCATCTACAGCTTCCTCCAGGCCTATAACTGTCATGCTAAAATACTTGCAGTACAGGGGAGCCATGCCATTTTACTGTTACTCAGCTTAAATATGATGGAAAAAAAAGATGTTCAGTAAAATAGAAAATACCAAACACCATTTGGAATGAAAGTGAGGGCAGATGATAAGACATGGATTAGTTAGGTCAGGGGTCCTCAAACTTTTTAAACGGGCCAGTTCACTGTCCCTCAGACCGTTGGAGGGCCAGACTATAGTTTAAAAAAAACTATGAACAAATTCCTATGCACACTGCACATATCTTATTTTGAAGTAAAAAAACAAAATGGGAACAAATACAATATTTGTATTTGCATGTGGCCCGCGGGCCGTAGTTTGAGGACCCCTGAGTTAGGTAGTATAAGTTCTCAAGTTTTTGTAACCAAAGCTAAATGGATTTTCTAACACAGTGAAAGAGTCCTGGCTCTGTTCAATTTTTGGGGTGTGTTTTTTTTAATATTTTTGTTCATTTCAGAGAGGTAGGGAGAGGGAGAGAGAAATCGAAACATCAGTGATGAGAGAGAATCATTGATTGGCTGCCTCCTGCATGCCCCCTACTGGGGATAGAGCCCACAACCTGGGCATGTGCCCTTGACCGTAATTGAACCCAGGACCCTTCAGTCTACAGGCAGACACTCTCTCCACTGAGCCAAACCAGTAGGGCTCAATTTGTTTTAAGTGGGATTTTATACAGCTGGCCAATTTGGCTCCACAAAGGTGAACAGAAATCATGTGGTGGTAGGTAGAAGGGGATCTTAGTGATTATCTAGGTGATAAGTCAGCATATTTTTTTCTATAAAGGGACAGATAATTGATATTTCCGGTTTTGTGGCTCATATAGTCACTAAGGCAAATACTCAGCTCTGCTGTTGACTCAGAGCAGCCATTGACAATCCCTAAACAAATGGAGGTGGCTATGTGCTAATTATACTTTATTTATGGACCCTGAAACTGAAATCTCAAATAATTTCATGCAAAATAATAATACAAAGAATACAAAATATTTTTCTTTTTAAAGTTTTGAACCATTAAAAATGTCAAAACCATTGTAGGCCTCACAAAAACAGGCAGTGGGTTATTATTTATTTCTTTAGTCCACTGGTTTTCAAACTACCTTTTTAGTAGGAGATTCCTCTCCTCAAAAAGAAATATATCAGTTGACATATTGATTTTTAAGTTGGTTATTAAGAAACAAGACTCAGGACAAATCTTTGACCTCCCCCCTAACTGCCTAAAAGGAGTTTCTATAGAGGATCTGCTCCAGAAAGGGAGATAACATCACAGATAACTACAGTTCAGTATAAATCAGTGTCAGATAGAGAGGAAATAGCTAGACCCCCATTTGTTCAAAGCCCTCTCTGTCTCACATTGTTAAAGATGGCTCAGCAAACATTTATTTACCAAACATTTGCTGTGTATCTCTCCATATGAATTAATTGCCTTCTTGCATTTTGAAGTCCCAAACCACCACCCCCTTTCTCCTTAGCTCCAGAATGACATATAAGCCTCAACTGCCCAACTGTCCTTGGGTCTCATTATGGCACCCTTGAATGTGCATTTATATAATAAACCTTGGAAATTTTCTCCTGTTAATCAGTCTCTGTTAATTTGATTATTAGTACAACTAGAAGAGCTTAGAAGGTATGAGGAAAACTATGTTTTTAGTTCCCACAGTTTCATCATCTTCCTTTTTTATGGATGAGGATCTAAGGCAAAGACATTCAAATAGCATGTCCAAAGGTCCCATAGCTAGTAAGTAACAGAGCAAGGATTTGAACCCAGGCTGTCTTACTGTAGAGGCCATAATTTTGTATAGCGATGAGTGCCATGAACTCTGAAATGATGTGATATTAAAGTCATGAGCTGATTGAAATTGGTAGTCCAGGAAGTCTCTGAGGAAAAGATATTTTAAGGAGACATGAATGCTGAGATAAAGGAAAGATATTCCAGGCAGAGGCAACCATCAAATGCAAGAATGAGCTTGGCTTACACAGGAGGAGAAAGGCTGGTGTGGCTGGAACATAAATTAAGGGGGAAAGTGGTATGAATTGAAGTCAGCAAGGAAGCAAGGGACAGCTTATCTAGGACCTTCCAATTTGATTTTGAACTTTAATTGATAGCATTAGACTATCCAAATATTATAAACATGGATATGAGAAGTTTTTTTAAGTTATACACTTATGAAACAACTAGAAGTCTGGTGCGTGAAATTTGTGCACGGGGGTGGGGGGGGTGTGTGTCCCTCAGCCTGACCTGCACCCTCTCCAATCCGGGAGCCCTAAAGGGATGTCCTACTGATGGTTTAGGCCTGCTCCCTGTGGTTCTCTGCTCTCTGCGGGGCCTGCCTGCTCCACACCGCAGCAACTGCCAAGCAGGCCATGCTAGGTGCTGCCTGTGCGCTTGCCTGCTCCCTGGTCACCGAGGCGACAGCCAAGCAGGCTATGCTGGGTGCTGCCTGCAGGCGGCGCTTGCCTGCTCCTGGGTCACCACAGCGACGGCCAAGCAGGCCATGCAGGGAGCTGCCTGCGGGCCTTGCTTACCTGCTCCCTGGTTGCCATGGGTCGTGCTGGGAGCTGCCTGCCGGCAGCGCTTGCCTGCTCCCAGTCGCCACGGTGACAGCCAAGCAGGCCCTACGGGGTGCTGCCTGTGGGCCAGGTTTGCCTGCTCCCGGGTCACCGCGACAATGGCCAAGCAGGCCATGCTGTGCTGGGAGCTGCCTCCTCCCTGCTGTCAGTCTCCATGGAGGCAATGAGGTTAATTTGCATACTCACTCCTGATTGGCTGGTGGGCATTGCGAAGGTACAGTCAATTTGCATATTTCTCTTTTATTAGTGTAGCTTCTTTAACCCTGTGAAATTAGTACCAGGCATACTTTTCTCCCTCTATATTCAACAGAACTTATTCCAAGCAAAAATAACCTAGATACATGATCTAAGAAACACCTGTTCCCAAAAGATGACTGTGAATTTAGCAACATACTTGTCAACAATCACTTCAAGATCCTTTTTTCATGGTACCCACCATGAAATACAGTCTGGCCAATCTCAACCATACTCATCCTAACAAGACCCACCTTAAAGTCACCTAGCCCAAGCCCCAAAATCTAATAATTGCCCTACCCTAGTTTCCTAGTTTTGAGCTCCTATTAAGACTGTCGAGTTATGTTTTCCCTTAGTTTGATTTTAAGTCCAAAAAATTAAATTTGCATGATTCACAGATTTTTCTGGTGTTCTTTTGGGGAATTGACAAACAGTAGATGAGAACAGAGATCCCTGAGAAGCCTCCTGAAGAAGCATTGGGGAGAAATGGGGAGAAACTAAGGTGGGGGCAGCAAAGAAGGAGAGAAGTGATTAGACTTGGATATATTTTGCAGTTAGAACTGTCCAGAGACTTATGTACATATAGGATGTAGTGGTTTAGGGAATGAGAAGACCAAAAATGACATCAAGCATTTTATTGTTATTTTTAAATTTATCATTATTATGTTTAACCTGGGAACCCACATAATGGTAGTGCCATTTACTAACTAAGTGGAGAAGCTGGAGGAAGATCAAGTCTGAGAGTGGCGGGATAAACAAGAATTCCTTTTTTGACATGTTAAATTTGAAGAGTTTATTTGCCATCAATTGAAGCTATCAAATAGACATTTGAAATTATGCTACTGTGGAGATGTCACAGTCATTCCGTTTAGAATTCAACCAACTTGGGTGTTTATCAAGGCTACTGGGGAACTAAGGGAAACAAGAAATGAAAGATAAATTCACAAGGGCCATGCAAAGGCAGCTAAATGTTATTTTTATGTTTGAGCAAATGTTATCTTTGGGACATGAAATGGAAAGATCTGAGAATAAAAATTATGGAGTGAAAGGAGTAACAACTGGGAATACATATAGTGCTGGAGACAAATTGAAATTGCTACTAAGAAGTGCTCTGGAAGTATTACTTATAGGAATTTCTCTTTATATCCATCTGACTTTTTTCTGTCCCGCAGAGGAGAAAATCACCAATTTATCATTTTCAGCAAGCACATGTATATTCAGAATTGCCACATTGCTCTTTAGAAAGGAAAAAGATACAACATTGTGCTGAACTGATCTACAACTGGAATTATTTTAGAAAGAATAAGTATTGTGCTGTGAGTGTGCTATCATTTGAAATTAATTAAACCATAACATCATATTAGTTAGAATTCCTACTCGTATTAGCTTGTATAATTAATGTGTCTAAGTGAATTTTTAAAAAATGTTTATAATAATTTTAAGCACAATACACTCACAAGTTATATGCATTCACCTGGCCATTTTAAGATCTTCAGTGTTCTACAGCCTTACAAAAAATATAGTTAGTGAAATCATATGAACAGACATTAAAAACACTGGTGAGATAAAAGAGGAATCGGTGCTTCTACTAATCAGTTTCATTATATTTTTAAAACATATTGCACAAAACCTAGATTTTTTTCACTTTTGCTTAATTTTTATTTAAAATTTTTAATGTTGACACTATTGCAGATTTCCCCCATTTACCCCCCTTTGCCCATCTCTATCCTCCCCCACGTCCCCATCCCTTGGCATTCACCACACCATTGCCCATGTCCATGGGATGTGCATACATGTTTTTTAGCTAATCCCTTCACCTTCTTTATCTAGTCACCCCACAAAGCCTATATTTAAGAACTACAAAGGAAAAAAAAAACCAGAACATTAATTTGCATTGGAACACTCATGGGCTCAAATATCATTTCCAAATTTCTGAGATTTTTATAACTCACTCTTTCTGCTTCCAGTTTCTCCTTGCATTTATCTATCATACACATCGTGCCTGGAGTAAAACTTCCCAAAAGCAGTATTTTAATTATATGTCTGTTTGAGTCATCACTGACTCCTTCCTCACAGCCTATAGCATCAAATCCAAAGATTGTCCTGCAACTTAAGACCCTCTACAATCCTCCTTTTCCAGCTTCCCTCTCACTACTTTCCCATCTATTACATTAAGATTTATCTCTATAGTGACCTCTGAATAGATCCTCTGATATCTACCTCCCCCTGTTACTCATAATTTTTCCCCAAAGAGATTATACTACCCTCAAAACCAAATTCCTTGCTATTCTTTTTAGCTCATAATAGCCCCTTTGTTTTCAGCCTTTAATTACTATATAACCAATATCTCTGACATTTTATGGATTTGTATATGCATATGCATATGAAGCATATAAAAGATGCTTAATCAAACTTATCCCTTTAAAACTAGTATCAACATTCTGTAGTCAGAATTCATTAGCCTCCTCCAAATAAAAGTGCGAACAGTTACAGGGTAAAGATATCATTGATTTATTTCTTTAATGCCCACAAACTTATATTATAGCTTGAACTTAGCAAAATTTCATTGATGATCTCCCTTGGAATTTGCCAAAAGATTTATTAATCAGTTTAAGAAAATTGAGATGAGCATGAAAGTAAAGCTCATTAGTAGAGATTATGCAGGCAGACAAGCCTCTTCTCTCATTGCTCCCCTCATTCAGGGAACCTCAGTCAATTAGAGTAAATTAACAGACATGTGAACTGAACCTTCTCTGCTGAGTACAGGGCATTGGATGAGGTATGCATCAATGAACACAAAACTAGAGGCCATAAGTAACATCCACTTATAACTGCTTGTGCTTTTCAGGGGCAAAGGTTATATCTCCCTTCTAGAATTAGCTGAACTGAATATAGAGGTTGTGAGAATATCCTATATAATAAAAGCTAATATGCAAATTGTCCCCCTGACCAGGAGTTCGGCCAGGGGGTGGGCCTGGCTGTCCAACCACCCGCAGCTCCTCCCCCCAGCCAGTCCCGCCCCCGATCGCCCCACACACCCCCCAATTGGGGGCAGGCTAGCCGATCAAACTCCCGTGGCCCCGCCCCCTGGCCAGCCCAGCCCGATTGGACCCGATCAGGGCGGGCCAGCTGGACCCCACTCATGCATGAATTCATGCACCGGGCCTCTAGTTTCTAAATAAAATATGATGCTAAGAACTCAGTGTCAAGAAAGGATGCAACAAACTCAGTGGCAAAAACTTAAGAGCTATAACTTCAAACAGGTATAATTACTTATCAGCAAGAGGCACGAACACTGTCCTCCTTGGGTCTGGAAGCCATATGAGCATAATATATATAAAGCATTTAGGGAAAAAAACCTTTATTTTCTGGATAAGAGAACATATTTGTCTCTCTCTTTCCAAGTCAGGAAATAGACCTCTTTGTTGAGTAAATAGCAATAAGCCACTTTGACCTACATTTTCAATGATTGGGCAGAGATCCCTACATTCTAAAGAAAGTGAGATTGGCTGTCAGGATTCTGTTTTGCTGAGAATGTGTTTGCACGCTGAGGACCAGAGCTGAATTATTTGGCACAACAGAGGAGATTTTGGAGGCTATCTGGGAAAGATAAAGAGAAGTGAAATAGCTGGCAGCTGAAGAGAGGGACTTTGGAAAAGGGAAACAGGCAGATGTAAAAGAAATTGAATTTTGCTCCTATTGACTGGCATGTGATATAAATCCTCATGATCTCCCTTCTAAATGCTCAGTAATACTACATTCCTTACTAATGTGTTGAAGATTTTTTGTACTTAGCTATTTTTAGTTAAGTTTTTATTGGGTGTGTGCAACAAAGTACTTAGCAAATGCTCAAGGGAAACAGCAGGAGTACCACACTTAGGTTAGAGAGGAAAGGAATGGTGGTGTGGGAAATAGCCTCCAAGGTAGCCGCCAGTGATCCTCACCTCCTGGTGTTCATGCCCTTGTGTAGTAGTCTTCTCACACATTGAGTAAGGTTGAACTTGTAACCAATAGCATATGGTAGACATGATGGTATGTGACTTCCAGGGCTAAGTCACAAAAGATAATGTAGCTTCCAACTTGCCCTGTCTTGAACCACTCACCCTGTGAGAAACCAACTGCCATTTTGTGAAGACACTCAAGCAGTCCTATGAGGAAATCCCAAGTGGCAAAAAATTCAGGCTTCCTGCCAAAAGCCACTAATTTGCCTATGATGAGTGAGCCACCTTGGTATTAGATCCTCCAGTTCCAGTCAAGCCTACAGATCACTCAGTCCTAGCCAACATCTTGATGGCAACCTCATGAGTGACAACAAGCCAAAACTACACAGATAAGTTGTTCCTGAATCCTTGGCCCACAGAAAATGTGAGGATGATAAATGCTTATTGTTTTAAGTTTGGGAGTCATCACTTGCATGGGTAATCCTTGGCTCAAGGTACACTTCTGAGAGTTCTAGCTAAAACAGAGAACTTAAGATGGGCCTGCCCTCTCACAGTTTTATTTTCTGCCATTTGCAACGGATCAACCATGAGTCAATTCAATTGTTTATCTGATTATTTGGAAATTAGCATAGGTTCAAGGGGTTATTAATCCTTTTTTTCCAAGTTCAAATCTTCAGGAAATGCCACTGAATCTAGTCTAGCTGACAATCAGGTAATTGAGTTGAAAGCCACATTGGTGGGAGGAATATTGTTGTTATTTGAATGCAAATTATACACACCATGTCTAAACTATGTAATGTAAATCACATACTCAGTGATAATAAAGGGATTAATGAATAAATATATAAATAATACTATATTTTATAAAATTTCTTTTCAACTAAATTATAAACTCTGAATCACTCATTGCTCTCAGGGGGGAAATGGGAAAGAGATTAATACATAATAAGCACTGGTTCCATGCCAGGCAATATGTTAAAATATTTTATGTATCTTTCAATCTTTACAGTTACAATCCTAAAAAAAAAAAAGGAGTCCTGCCTGGCCAGCATGACTCAGTGGTTGAGTGTCCACCTATGAACCAGGTGGTCACGGGTTGGTTTCCCAGTCAGGGCACATGCCTGGGTTGTAGGCTCGATCCCAAGTGTGGGGCCTGCAGGAGGCAGCCCATCAATGATTCTTCCTCATCATTGATGTTTCTATCTCTCTCTCCCTCTCCCTTCCTCTCTGAAATCAGTAAAAGTATTTTATTTTAAAAATGAGTCCCATTTTATAAAGGAGGAATCTGAGGGTCAGATTATTTGCATAACTTGTCCATGGTTACAAAACCAGGACGAAGAGAATAGATGGAAGCCCATATCTGTGTAAACACCAAAACCAGGCTTTTGCCACTCACAATGATCTGATGTCAATAAGAAAAACGTTGACATAATCACACTGTTACTGCACAACTCTTGTAAAATAGCCACAATTTTTAGTGAGTCTCATTCCTGGAGGACTCTTCTTAGTATGTACATTCAATAAACAAAGTTTCCAAATCCTGTCCATGTATTTGAGACCATATGGATTCACTCAGATGTATTGTCCAATGAAATGTTAGGATTCTGTGTGATATGCCTACATTCACATTAGTCCTATGTTTATACATGTAATATAAATATAGCTGTTTTCAGCATTCTTTTATAAGAATGTCATTTTCTCATCCTGTATTGATTATCTACTAGGTCTGAAATGAAATTGAGAAAGCAAACACACCATTGTGCACATATTTGTCTTATTGTGCAAATTGTTTGGATTTAGTTCATTAGTAGGTATGTTTCCACAGCAGTAAATTTTTAGTCAGATTTACAGGGGAACCTAACAAGGAAAAAAAAATAAAGTGGGAAAATTGAGATATATACAGAGCATGTAATTCACTTGAGTAATGAAACATGAAAATGCCCTTTAGAAGCCAAGGCAATTTTGAATTATGTTGATGAAGGACTATACAATTAACTTGACCACTCTTTTTGCCCTGCTCCATTGTCTGAGTCATCAGATACATTCCAAATCTGCTAACCCATATTTATTTCTTCAGCCCATTTTAGATCCCTGTTTCTGGACTAGGCATATAATTTCACAATATATACCAAAAAGTCTTTAATGATGGGTAAAGGGTTGTGGAAAATTCTTTCCTCCAAAAATTCCACTTCCCCTGTAGGAATTTTGCTTAAGATTCTCGAATTGTTGACCTGGAAACTTCTCCCCATGAAGTGGGTTATTGTATGCCCTGCTTAAATAGAGCATCTTCTAGCTCTATTCTGAAAAATACTCCAAGATATATGACAGAAGAAATTTGTGTATTAATTCCTGAGCTAAATATTTTCATAGAATTTGCATGGCCTTAATAAACATTTATGACAAGGGAGATGAACACTGAAATAACAATGTGGTAGTGAGGCAAAGGATTATGTCATACAGAATTAATCATTGATCAATATGTGATCAAATGTTTTTAGAACCTAATTGTCTCCCATTCGTCAGCTGACATTCTGGAAAAGAGTTCAAAAATACATTTGCATTTGCATAGTAAAAAGAAGCAAGCACAATGCTTCTTTCAACAAATGTTACGTTGATTTACATTCAGAATAGTCTTGGGGGCTTTTGTTTTCTGAAAATATCCAATAGCTTATTGATTGATATTCTTAGACATGATGTTTAGATACTAAATTTGAAGTGTGCTATAAATAGCTCAGTAAAGATCTAACATGGTATATCAAACACCTCTTGTGCCCCACTTCATAGTCACTCAGCCCAACTTTTTCTTCACCCTTTGCTGTGATAACCGGAACCTAACCTTACTTGCTTGCATGGAGCTTACATTCTCTTGGAGTTGGGATGGAGAACACATAATAAACTGATAGTGATAAAAACTAAACTGACAGCCCTAGTCGGTTTGGCTCAGTGGATAGAGCATCGGCCTGCGGACTGAAGGGTCCCTGGTTCGATTCCGGTCAAGGACACATGCCTGGGTTGCAGGCTTTATCCCCAGTAGGGGGTGTGCAGGAGGCAGCCAATCATGATTCTCTCTCATCATTGATGTTTCTATCACTCCATCTCCCTTCTTCTCTGAAATCAATAAAAATATGTAAAAAAAAAAAACTAAACTGACAATATTACTGGTTAATGGTACAGAGAGTGGCTGAGAGGCTAATTTGTGTCTGGTTAGATAGGAAAGATTTCTCTGAGGATTTTTTTATAAAGGAAAAAGTTGAGATCTGCCTAACTATGTTAAGATTTAGGGGAAAATCATTCTTGGCAGAGGAATCAGAGAGTGGAAAAGGCTATGATTATAATAGGAAAAGAAAGGACCAGGAAAAAGAAGGGGAACACATGGTAGAAATGAGACTTTTTTTATGTCACCTATTTTCAACATTAAATATATATGCCTTATCTGTATTCTATTCCATGCTTATTTATTTATTTATTTATTTATTTATTTATTTTGCTGGGTCAACTGCATTTTTTCCATTTTATCCAGTAGTCAGCCTTTTTTTTTTCTTTTTATTTTATTATTGCTTAAAGTATTACAAAGGGTATTACATATGTGTCCTTTTTTTTCCCCGCCCTTGACAATCCCCTGGCCTCCCCTACCCCCCAGTGTCTTATGTCCATTGTCCATGCTTATTTAGCTAGAACTTTTTATTCAAATCTAATAAAAATAACATTCAAAAATATTATTTATATTTATCCTATAGCTTCAAGAACCTCTTTCCCACTATTTAATTTCTCAGTGCAGCAAACATGGCTAGTTTCTAACCAATATCCCTTGCTCCTTTCTTATCAGATGATAAATGTAGAATGTTCATATGCTCAGTTAAATGTATTCATCTTCTCAGATTTCCTTGCAACTAGGAGTGGTGACTGACCCAGTTCTAATCAATGAGATGTATATGTGGATGTTATTATACAGCATTTTGGGGAACGTTTTTGAAATTGATAAAACTCAAGTAGAAAGTATTTTGACCATTGACAATTCCCCTTTATCCTCTTCCTCATCCCTTTTTCCTGCCTTGAACATGGCCATGATGCCCAGAGGTGAATCAGGTCACTTACAATCATGACAACGAAAGCCACACACTAACTGTGGTGGAGCAGAAAACCAAAAGTTTCCTGAGTCCCTGATAGAATCATTACACTACTCGATTGCTTGCCCTCTCTTGTTTTAGCTTGAAGAGAAAGAAAAGCCCTTATGTGCTTAAACTATTATTAGGTGATGGGGAAAAGAAACACAACTGCCTACCTTGGAAAAATTTACAATGCAATCAGGGAGGCAATATAAAAAATTAAAAAGTGATATATCTTCAAATTCAAATACACATATAG
>NW_005370031.1:2016898-2030044 GCF_000412655.1 Myotis brandtii | reverse complement strand
CATGGCAGGTGACCAGTGGCAGGGGGGGAGCACTGAGGGAGCGAGGGAAGGAGGCAGGGAGGTGGGGATCTGATCATCCCTGATCGCTGGTCAGGCCTAGGGACCCAACCCATGCACAAATTTCATGCACCGGGCCTCTACTTAATTTATAAAATATTAACTTCCATTATGGTATTCAGAGTCTGTGCTGATTTGCTCACCATGCCTTAAATTTATAGTAGGCATAAATATATATGTTATTCAATAAATATAAGTAACTAAAATAATAAAGTATATAAACACTTAATGACTAAAGTAATTTAGCCTTATTCACAAAAGCATTTGTAGAGAAAGTAAGTTTTGAAAGAAATGAAGATACTATATGGGTGGAAGAAAGATAACATTCCAGGTAGGAAAAGAATGGTACATTCAAACATCCTTTGGTGAATATTGCTTTATGGATAAGAATGGCTGTGCTAATATTTTTGGAGATAGGAAATAGACTAAAATTTATGTAATTTCTTTTTATGGATCTTCTAAACCTTATAATTAGATCTGACAAGATGAGAATAAAAGGTCCTTGGAGAAAGACAACAACAAAATGCTGAGAAGGACCCTTGCCTGTGTGATATGAAGAGTAAGAATAATTATAATTTCAAGACAAAGTACCAGTGTATGGCCATGCCTGCCAATAAAGAAACACACACATACACATACACACAAATGATAAAATGGCTATGGGATGAAAGTAATCCAGAAGATTTATCTGGAAATGTATATGTATGCAAAATCATTATCAAGAACTGTGAAGGGACTGAGATTTTATTCTACTTACAAGCTCACAAGTTAGCCTCTCTAAGTTTCATGGATGCTGACATAAGACATGATGCACCCGAGTCAGAGATAAAGAATTGCTTGTTAATTCCAGAAAAAGCATTATTAGCACATGTTGTGTCAGTTCTCTGAGCCCTAATTACCACAGATCGACATGAAGAGGGCCAGATGATATCTGCATGTGCAGTGGGGTGCATGATAGGAGAGGAATTTTGATCTTAGGGAACTTAAATCTTTTATAGTGGGCAATAAGGATACCTGCTCTTTGATCCAAAAGGAGACACTATTTCATCCTCCAGTATAGTGCAGAGAAGATTATTCAGAAAAAAGGCAGTGACTCATCTCACAAGAAATGCACAAATATCAAGGCACATGGAGAATTGTCTCCCAACAATCATTTGAAGATATCTGGAGAAAAATAGGTAGAAAGGCCGTGATACAATAAAAATAATTTAAAATTGGGAACAAAGATATTAATTAAAAATTAAATTAAGCCCTGGCTGGTTTGGCTTAGCGGATGGAGCGTCAGCTTGCAGACTGAGGGGTCCCGGGTTCAATTCCAGTCGGGGGCGCATGCCTGGGTTGTGGGCCCAATCCCCAGTGGGGGGCATGCGGGAGGCAAGCGATCAATGATTCTCATCATTGATGTTTCTCTCTCTCCATCTCCCTTCCTCTCTGAAATCAATAAAATATATATAAAAAATTAAATTAAGTAATTTGAGAAAGGGTCAGTTCAAAAGTGATAAGAGGGAAAAATGGAGAAGATGAAAGTGAGAGAAAAACAGAACAAAGGAAGGATTCAATAATGAGAAAGTTTGGGAATATGCAGAATCTTTACCATAATCTTTACCATATAAAATTATATATATTCCGTTACATGCAATTACAAAATCATTTCTTGAATTCCAACTCTATGAAATTCAAACTTTCAGGAGTTGGAGAAATTAAAGCACAATAAATAGGACTTATTCCTGTCCTTGAGGAATATATATACATGTATAACTATAACCAAAAACTCTCTATGATAAGATTGATCTTTAAATATTTAGTATTTTTACTAAAAATAATTAAATGTTGGGGACTTTTTATTAGCTATTAAAACTTGGTTCAATGTGGTCATAAAAATTTAAATAACCACCTCAAAAGTGTAAATGAATGGTCTGTTTCACATGATGGTGGCAGATAACATCTCAGGCACAGAAATTCAAGCTGCATATGGCAACAAACTTTTGAACCTTAGCATATAGCTAATTTATTTACTTATTTATTTTTTTAGAATGCAATTTAAAAGATAGAATAATATCTAGAAGCTGAGTTTCTTTAGCAGAAAAACAGATGTACTATATCAAGAATTTTCAGGAAGACATTATTTGAACCAGTCCAATGAAGAATTGCCAAATAGATTTCACACAAATTGTTCTGTTTCATCCTCATCATAGACCAGTGATGACAAACCTTTTGAGCTTGGCGTGTCAGCATTTTGAAAAACCCTAACTTAACTGTGGTGCCGTGTCACATACAGAAATTTTTTGATATTTGCAACCATAGTAAAACAAAGACTTATATTTTGATATTTATTTTATATATTTAAATGCCATTTAACAAAGAAAAATCAACCAAAAAAATGAGTTCACGTGTCACCTCTGATATGCGTGTCATAGGTTCGCCATCACTGTCACAGACAATAAAGATGTATAATGTGAAAAATGCCATTTAACTTGTGAGTGAAACCCATCTATTTTCCATGGCTTGGTATTCCTATGAAAATGGGGGGAAAAGTTAATATGTAATATTGCAATGATTAGTACAAAGAAACCAAGATATGGTATTAAGGAGTGAAGGAGTTGGGGAACATTTCAAAAGTAGGATGCCAAAATGATGAAACTCATTAACTTGGGGGATGTTCTTAGGCTCTAAGAACAGTGTTCCTCAAAAGATTTCAGAGTATCTGCAAAATCAATACCATTTCATAATAATACTACCACCATTCCCACAGCGGGAGCCTGTTTCATGGACGCAAACTTGAGAGAGCAAGGTGTTAAAACCATGGACAGTATAGCTGACTGAACCCAGTTATAGCCTCTATATAAAATTTTAAGATCCTGGTGGTGGGTGTGGTGATCTACTTTCAAGACAAGTCTCATATCTAAGTTCCCTTGTTTATTAAATCTGCCACCTACCAACTTAGAGTGGCCTGCCTCTTTCTTTGATCTCTCTTCATCTCCCATCTGCAGGGGCCAAGGCCAGTTTATGAACTGACCTAGAGCCACTCTGAGGAAGGGCAAACAGAGTGGCCTACAGGGATTGAAGGTGGAGGGAGTGCACATAGATGTATCTAGGAGCATAAAGGGGCAAGAGAGCCCAGCCACAGTGGCTCGGTGGTTGAGTGTCGACCTATGAACCAGGAGGTCAAGGTTCAATTCCAGGTCAGGGCACATGCCCAGGTTGCAGGCTCAATCCTTGATCATGTGGGAAGGCAGCTGATTGGTGATTCTCTCTCATCATTAATGTTTCTTTCTCTCTTTCCCTCTCCCTCTCTGAAATCAATAAAAATATATATTTTTTAAAGGGGGTCAAGAGAAAGGAAAGGCTTGCAGGTATCACAGCCTGCTTTGCCCTTCTGTTTACTCCATTTCTAAGGATAAACAATTATCTTATTGTTGAAGGTGATCTAATAAGGCCTAGAGAGAAAGTGATCAGAAGTGTCAGGATTGGATTGGCATGAAAGCTACAACAATAAGAGAAAGGTAGAGAGTAAGGTGAACTAAGATTTGGGAAAAGGAAATAAATACTACCAGTGAAGAAAGCTAAGGGAAATTGAAACAAAAATAACACCAAGATTAGAGAGAGGAGAACAAATTTTTTAAAAAAAAGAAGAGCTATCACTGACTGCAAGTCAACAATGAAAAGAAAGATAGAAAAGTGTGCCTGGAAATCTATTTTTATGTCTTTTTTCCTCCAGTGTCTAGTATTGCTGGCATTGTTTTTTAAACTTCCTTGGTATGGTCTCCTGCTGCGACAGCAATTTCCCTAGAATTAACAAACTTTGAGTTTTTTGTATTTTGAACACACCAGATAGCTGAAAAAAATTAGGAGGTAATTTGCTGTGGAAGAGAATAATGTTTATGTGTAATGTTAAAATAATACTTACCATGCTGTTGGAACCTGCCACAAGTTGAATAGGATGACTGCAGAAGAAGCACTTTGGCCAAATTAAAGCTCTTTGCCATTTGTGCCTATCATTAAAGGCCTTCTTGGCAGTCGCTCATTGAGGTCCAGGTGGTATTTCGTAATGGGCCAGGGATGGAACTTGATCTCAGAAAAATGGATGTGGGGATTTAGTCTTGGAAAACTGTGGAAGCACAAAGTTTTCTGGCATGCTCCCAGTAACCCCGATTATTAGATATTCCCAATTGATAGCATCTACCATCTTTAGCAACTCCCCTTCCACTATCCTACCTATGTAGATAATCACCAAGTTCTGGCCATTAAACTGGATAACAAATTCATTTTGCTCTATGTCTCTGAGGTATATAAGTATTATATTTTAGCACTTATCATATTTTCTTTTGATTATTGACATGTAACATATCTTTAACATAGCATATTTTTATGAAGATAAGAATTGTGGCACACAGTAAGATAGCCCATAGTCAGTCAGTCAGTCAGCTTTTGCTCAGACACCTCCAGTCAGGATGACTCAGTAAGCCATTTAGTAATGGTTTTGGCTTCTTTAGGAATAGTGAGTTTCTCATCACTGGAGATTTCAGGCAGGACTAGACTAGGAAATTCCTAAGATCCCTTCAGTCCACTAAAGCAAAGTAAAAAAAACAACAAAGACACATCTTCTTTACATACATTTCCCTTATCCACAGTATTAAATCCACTACTCTCCTATTCGATGTGCTGTGCAGGGTATAATAAACCATGTACTCATGGTATATGCTCACTAAATTTGTGTTATGAAACAATTGTGTCTTGTTAGCAATATCTCAAATATAATGTGCTTGCTATTTAGTAATCTCATGTAAAGCATTTTGACTTTGCAAAATGAGAATGAGTATTCTTTAATATCCACATCTATTTTGATGTTCTTTCTATGAGGAAATGGCATCAGAAATAGATATGGTTAGCAATGACCTCCAAAAATCTTTAATGAGTTAGAAAATAGAAATGAAAAGGAAAGATTAAAGGTTAAAGGGGTGTTTTTAGAGCAGCTAATACAAGGCTACAGGTCAACTTAATTCAAGTTTGTAAAAAATAAAACATCAGAGAGATCTGTTTGCATAGCTATGGATTCAGAATGCTGTGTATGATCTGTATCCCATATTAAGGTATTTATTTTATCCACATGTGATGCTGAATAAGCAGATGCATCACATTTTGTGTAGAACTTCATGCATCTGACTTGGAATTGCTTTAATCTGATGATAACAATACTACAGTTGAATCTTGCAAGAGTAAAAATGCATCACTTAAGTACTTAAAGTGCTCATCCGCTTAAGCCAGTGGTTCTCAACCTTGGCTGCACATTAGAATCACCTGGGAATCTTTTTAAAATCCTGATTTCTGTTTGAGGATGAGGCCCAGAAATCAGGATTTTAAAAAGATTCCCAGGTGATTCTAATGTGCAGCCAAGGTTGAGAACCACTGGCTTAAGGGGTCAGTGTTTCTTATTCTCGTAAATACCTGTGATGCCTAAATAATCCTTTCTGTGGTTCAGTTTTCTTCATAAGTATAAGTATAATGGATTAATATTCCCTGTATATCAAAACAGCTGTTCCCAGAAAGAAAATTACTTGAGACAGCTACCAAGAAGCTAAAAAGACCATAATTTCTCACCCTTTTCTGTATCTATACCCTTTACAACAGGGGTGGGCAAACTTTTTGACTCGAGGGCCACAATGGGTTCTTAAACTGGACCGGAGGGCCGGAACAAAAGCATGGATGGAGTGTTTGTGTGAACTAATATAAATTCAAAGTAAACATCATTACATAAAAGGGTACGGTCTTTTTTTTTTTTAGTTTTATTCATTTCAAACGGGCCGGATCCGGCCCGCGGGCCGTAGTTTGCCCACGGCTGCTTTACAATATGATTTTGCAGTTTCTCTCACTAAAAGAGACAGAGTCAATTTCCACTCCCCTTGAATCTGGACTGGCCTTGCAACTTATTTTGGCCAGTAGATTGCAGCCGAAGTCACAATCTGCCAGCTCTGAGCCTAGGACGCAAGAGACCTTGCATTCTCACTTCTATTCTTTCTCTGAACCTTATGATCATCAGGAAAACAAACCCAGGCTAGCGTGATGGATTATGAGAGACACGTGATCCAGCCGACTGCCAGCCAACTCCCAGACAAACATGTGGGTGATAAACCAGATCAGCCAGCCCCCAACCATCCTGTAACTGACCACAGACAGATGGTCAAGCCCCAGAAAGATCTGTTTAACCTAGCCCAAACCAGAACCGCCCAACTAGTGAGCTTATTGTTTTTATCCACTACATTTTGAGGTGGTTTGTTACACAGCAGTGGATAACCTATAAATGACAACTGTCTGAAACATCGTAACAAGCAAAATAGGGACAGACTCATAGATAGAGAGCAGGCAGATGGCTCTGGTGAGGGGGTGTTAGGGGAGTGGTAGAGGGATTGAGCACGAAAGAAAAAAAGAAAACTCATGGACAGGTGATTGCAGGGGTGGGGGTGGGAATAAATGGTGCTGGGAAAATAAATAAAATAAAAGAAGCAACAAAGAAAATAATGCAATCCAGCAATGCAAGGGAGTGCTGGAGGGTTTTTTAATGCCAAAATTCAATCAGAAGTCCCAGTTTTCCCACGTGCAACTGATCCCAGGAATTAGGCACAGTACAATTGATGTGGCATTCATTTGAAAAAGAGTTAGCATAAAAATTATTACAGGCAGGAAAAGGGTTGAAAATCTGAAGTACCAGCAACAGGAAGATTGATAGAAAACAGAAACCACTGAAATTGTGATTGTCACCTGGTAAATATCGATTAAGAAAAATGGAAACTGAAGGTGTAAAAAGCACGCTGAGCATAGGTGTTGACTGTAGGCCCTGCTCTCACCCTAGAGATTACTGCTCACTTCTTAGTACTGTATTTAAGATGAAATGACAGATTCTGTAAAGCTGTTGAAGCAGTGTCTTCATGTTTTTGCTTCCTGAGCAGTGAGAGCTTTTTATTTAAATTGCTGTTGCTCAGAAGAGCTACATTAGCAAGCAGCAAAGGAAGAGATGTAGGTAAATTTGCCATCTTGTATTTACTTGCTACCCGTCCATTCTGTCCTTTAAAATTGAGGTTTTCAACTGTTAAGATTATAACTCTTCAACCTACCTGAGTTACATTTTTTTCATCTTTAACACTAGATTGAACAGTCAAGGCCATTTTCTTTAACATTTGCCTCACCCTTTCTACTGGCTTTTTTCAATTCAGTTAAAGAGAGTCATGAACTGAGAACTGTTTAAAATGCACAGTTCATAAATCTTTTGATATGGGAACAATTCAATACCCAAACCACATAGCCACCAACTTCTTCACATATGTTCTGTATTTAGATTTTGGAAGACACAAAGCTATGATGAATCCCAGGGCAGGTGAGAGTATAGCATCTATTACAAAATAGGGATAATCTAAAGTGTGATCTTAAGCCTGTGATGAATCTACCTGACTTCATTTTATTAATTTATTCTGTAGACCCATAAGCCAACAAAAGAGAAAAGTCAATTGAGATATTAATGGCCAGGTGCTTTAAAAAAAGAAAGGTATAGTTCAAAATGAATTATCATTACTAATCAGGGTATCTGGGAACAAAAGGCTAAGATCTGAATAACAGTTATGTTATGGTTTCCGGAGGTACATAAATGGCTCCTCAAAACATTAGAGTGGTATGCTAAAGAGCTAAAGATCTGTGGCCTTGGTTAATCTCTTCCTGCCTCCTGCCTACCCCCCTCCCCCACTTCCCTCTGAGATTCCTCAGCCTGTTGCATGCTTCCATGTCACAGGATCTAGTTTGTTTGTCAGTTTATTGTGTTTACTAGATTCCACATATAAGTGAGATCATGTGATAGTTGTCTTTCTCTGATTGGCTTATTTTGCTTAGAGGAGGGGGTCAATGGGTAAAAAAAGGGAACATCTGTAATACTTTCAACAACAAAGATAATAAAAAAGATCTCTATTATAAATAGACAGCAGCAGGTATCCCAAGGGGAAAGTATTTGTACACCCGTGACACCAGATAAGGAGAGCAGTTAAATCTTGATACCCATTACAATAGTACTATTCTGAGCTACCCCTTTATAGACTACGTAAGAAAGTCGGGAGATGGTTCTGGAGTTAAGGAATAAATTCACTTCTGAAAGGATTATAAACCCCGTCTGTAATAAGTGATAGATCCTCCCTTCCCCCAACTGGTGGGCGGAGTATGACGTAACCTGCAGCCCGGAAATACCTGAGTGACTAACCATGTACCTAAGCCAGGGGTGGGCAAACTTTTTGACTCGAGGGCCACAATGGGTTCTTAAACTGGACCGGAGGGCCGGAACAAAAGCATGGATGGAGTGTTTGTGTGAACTAATATACATTCAAAGTAAACATCATTACATAAAAGGGTACGGTCTTTTTTTTTTTTTAGTTTTTTTCATTTCAAACGGGCCGTAGTTTGCCCACGGCTGCCCTAAGCCCTTGGTCCTATATGGACCATACAGTAAGCCACCAATCAGTGTGCGCCGAGTACACTAAGCCCCCACCCCTTCCCATTCCGCCCCTCAAAAGGAGTGCCCACCTCTGCATGTGCTGCTGTCCTCCCATTGCAAGACAGCCTGGCAGGTCCTTCTCCTCTAATAAAGCCTGTAGTCCTGGTTTTTCGGGCTCTGTCTGATTTTTCAATAAGTACATAAGAAACAGAGACGCTGAAAAGAGGCTCTAGCTGTAGCTTTAAAATTCATTAAAATAAAAAGAAAGATGGAAAAGATTTGACAACATCTGATAAATCTGTTAAGATTTTTTTATTTTTCTATCATTATGTTTAAAATAGTTCATAATAGTGTACATATAATAAAAAAGAAAATGAAGTGGAAGAATCTATGTCGGGCCACAACAGATCTAGCTGCCTCCTAGGAAATGTTTAACAAGAATACAAAAAGGTGCCCTAACTGGTTTGGCTCAGTGGATAGAGCATCAGCCTGCGGACTGAAGGGTCCCAGGTTCGATTCTGGTCAAGGGCATGTACCTTGGTTGCAGGCACATCCCCAGTAGGGGGTGTGCAGGAGGCAGCTGATCGATGTTTCTCTTTCATCGATGTTTCTAACTCTCTATCCCTCTCCCTTCCTCTCTGTAAACAATCAATAAAATATATATTTTTAAAAAGAATACAAAAAGGTATCTGGGTAGATAGCTAGGCCTATTTTCTGGCCTACTTCTGAATGCCGAGTTTCAATGAGATTTAGAAAAAGACCTTTATCTGGTAGCATAGCAAGTCTCCTAACTCTAACTCATATAGCCTCTATCTTCTTTAGTACAGGTCTCTTTCCCATGATACGGGCACAAGAACAACAACAACAACAAAAATTATAACAGAAATGTTGGGCAAAAAACACTCTCTGGGAATAACAAAGTTCTTATGTGCTCAAGAGCTTGAGAAATAATCCCACTTGCTCTACCTGATATCCTTGATTATCAAAATAATAAACTTAGTCCTTTGACTAACTGGAATTTGAATGAATCCTCTTAATAAAAGTATAAGAAAGCATCTATGTAGATGCTTGATGAAAAGCAGATATTTTTATTACTTCCTTTGGTTTCTTGTTCTACCAACGTTTTACATATTTATCACTTGGAACATGACCCCAAGGTTTTCCCTGCCCTAAAGGAACTCTTCCTATGATCACATACTCTAGGTGCCAGCACTCCACCTGGATCTCTGCCCACGTGGCTGTGTGGTATTGCTTACCTAGAGCAATGAGAGACAACTTTGAAAGCCAGGAAGAGCTGCCCTTCCCATGTGTTTGCTAAACACAAAAGGGCAGGTGAGGAGCATACAGTTCCCTGAGCCAAGAGGCCTTCTGCCTTACAAATATGTAGTTAGAAGCATTTGAAGGAACAAGGGCCCAGTAGGTGGCTGATCTGCTGCTTCTCTACTCTGTGTGGGCCCTTAAATCCTTTCCTTTGAGCTCCCTAATATAGCTCTTCTAAGGGACAGCTATTTAAATAGAAAGCTCCCACTGTTTGGCAAGTCAAAAGCATCAGTTCAGTGTTCTAACAGCTCTACAGCAGCTCTGAAAACACAGAGGAGATGGGTGAGCAGGAATCCCCAAAATAGTCTATTTGATCTACCAGAAGTCACTTAGTTACAGTGCTGCAATTGAGAAGGGAAAAAGTCTTTCCTCTGGCCACTCCTTTTCATCATTAATATCCTCAGAGATATCCAAGTAATGTTACCCTAGACATTCTGCGTCTTGCTCACCTGTAAGTAGGACTTCCCAGAGATCCCATCCTATATGGGGGCATTTATTTATGTTCCAAGTAAAGTAATATGCAAGGAAGGCTTCACAGCCAGCAAGAGGAATCTTACTTCATTCATGGTGACATAATTATTCTAAAGAAAGGTTAGACATTATGCAAGAATCGATTTTCACATACTATTAGTATTTTAAAACTAAATACAAACGGTTGGTTTAGAGTCATTGGGAACTGGAAAAGAAATGTAAGGAATTAGGGCAAAATCAACATATTCAAAACAGCTAAACAAATAATAAAACAAGTATGTAGTTTAGGACTCTGCTATGTTATGGATTATAAATTCAAAGGTCAGATAAGGGAGAGATTACTGAGGAGCAAACAGACAAAATCATCATGGAGTTTATGACAAAGGATTTGAGGTTTGATGTGAGTACCAAGAAAGGGTTCAGTAAGATGGGAATAAGTCTTATGGTGGAAAGAAAATTGGCTGTAGAAAGAAAAGGCCATAACCAGGCAGGAGCAAAGATGAAATGAGCTTAGTTTGTGGGGTGAGGTAGTATGTTGGGTAGTTGTAGGTAGTGAAAAGGGGAGGAGTGAGGATTGATGTCTGAGGGTCAGCATGACTCAGTCATAGTTGTCTAAGGAAGTTTTGGCTAAACATACAATGGGGTTTTAACAAAAGTATGCTGTCATATGCCCTAACCGGTTTGGCTCAGCGGATAGAGCGTCAGCCTGCGGACTCAAGGGTCCCAGGTTCGATTCTAGTCAAGGGCATGTACCTTGGTTGCCGGCACATCCAGTGGAGAGTGTGCAGGAGGCAGCTGATCAATGTTTCTCTCTCATCGATGTTTCTGACTCACTATCCCTCTCCCTTCCTCTCTGTAAAAAAATCAATAAAATTATATATATTTTTAAAGTATGCTGTCATAAATAGGAGACGTACATTTTGGAAATAGCTTCACCTTTTGATAAATAAAATGGATAGTTGAAAAGAGCAGAAATTAAATGTGTGGTTTAAAGTGTGATTTTCCCCTTTTGTCTCAGGTGTAGTAATGGAAGGCAAAAGTAAGAGAACCATTTTATCTCTAATTCTATTGTAAATATTCACAAATAACTGAAAAAATATGAAAGGTGAACAAAATTGAGGCTAGGGGAAGGGATGAGGAGCAAGTGACATGTAAAAAATGTAAAAATTCGACCCTATTATCTAAACTTGTCCTAAAATATACAAAATGTTCAAATGATTTTTCCCGTTACATAGTTGAAGGGAAACAGCTTAAGCCTGTGTCTTTGTGGTGACAGGCCATCACAGCAAGAAATCAAAGAAGTGCCAAATGTCCCCAGTGCTAGTTGACACTAAAGAATTTCTAAATGCAGCCTCAAAGGCGTTGTTTTTTTTTTTTTTGGTTTTTTTTTTTTTTTTGTACTGCTTGTTAGCTTAAAGGATATGTAAAATCATTCCAGCAACTGGTAAATGGCCCATGACAAAGAAAAAGATATATTCAGGACTTGTTTGAACACAGGACTTTGCAATTGCTGTTCTGCTGTGTCATTTAGACACAAGGACACAGTCCTTCCCAGTGCCAGACTTTTCAAGTTTGAGATAAAAGGTATGAAGTCAAGAGTAAAAAGTTATTCCTTAACCAATAATTCAGTCTTCTCTTTTTCTTCCATTCTCATTTCTACTAGCATGGTGCAATGTATGCAGGGGTAAAGCCACACTTTATTTTAATTTTTTAAAATATTTTTATTGATTTCAGAGAAGAAGAGGGAGAGAGAGATTGAAACATCAGTGATGAGAGAGAATCATTGACCGGCTGCCTCCTGCTCTGAGGACCAAGCCTGCAACCCAGGCTTGTCCCCTGACTAGGAATTGAACCATGACCTCCTGGTTCATAGTTTGATGCTCAACCTCTGAGCCACACCAGCTGGGCTAAAGCTGCACTTTAAATTTCACTACTGTTTGAGAAGGTTTTAGACTTCTCAAAGTATCTGGCCTGATGCCCTTTGTCTTGCTCCAGAAGACACAATGAGTAACATCAATCAATTTATTGAAAATGGCTTCCAACCTAGTGCCAGGCCATTATGGAATACTCTTGCAATAAATTCCTCAAGTCTACTAGCTGGTTCAAAAGAATCTGTAGCTTTATCCATACTTAACAGTTCTCTCCTTGATCTATACAAGGAGAATGAATGAAAACACAATTTGACAAGGACGAAGGATACACAGACAGTATAATGACTTTCTCAGAGATTCTGACCTAACTCTGAAATGGTTATATTTATGGCATGACCCATATAAGAAAACCCAGGGGATAAGTTTAGCATAAGGGTCAACAATCCAAAAAGCAAAGATTTTATATATATACATACACACACACACACACACACACACAGATAAGTATATTTATCTCTCCCAAGGTAACTAATGAAGCTAGGGATGTATTTGTTTCTGAAATAGGAAATGAATGAAAGCTGATCATTTGCCTAGTTTGCTTATTTTTTTATGGAGTGAAAAAATGTATTTTATATCCCAATTTTTTTCCGTATTTAACTCAATGCTAAGTCATAAGCCCATTACACACCAGATATTGTCTTGAGAGATAGTAAATCTTTGTATATTAAAGTAATATGCTTTTCAAAATATGACTTAATGATTCTTGAAGAAACTGAGAGAGTTGAAAATTAAATGTGAAAAGATAAATTAATATCCAATAGTATTCAAATTTGTTCTTCTGCCACAAATGGAATTTTATCCTTTAAAAGTCTTTGCACAGTGATTGAGGTTTGTTGGTGATTCAGTTCACAGGAAATAACTGTGATTAGAACCAATTCACTTGACTACACAATGGCATTT
>NW_005370031.1:2015746-2016828 GCF_000412655.1 Myotis brandtii | reverse complement strand
AGCTTCTTTTATAAACTTTGTGATAAAGCTATAATCCACTTTTGCTGACAGGATTACTTTTCTGACTTAATAAAAAGCATAAGTGAATTTTATCACAGATAAAATTTTAGTGAAAAAAATATATTGCTGCTGTTGGATTCCATTTGTCTTTTTATTTTTAAACAACCCATGAATAAAACCTTTAGTTTAGAAGAAACGTGTGTTATATATTTAATAACATGAAATAGCATCATTTCATTTTTTATTTGGTGCAGTTTGTTATTGTTTTAATTTATGACCACAGACATGAAGTTCTTAGGTAACAGTAATAATTTTAAATGATTTTTGTATTTGAAGAAAGGCCAGAACAGAATACTATATGTAAAAAGTTAGGAAAATTGTTTTTTCCTAGATCATCAAAGGAATACATCTTAATTTCAGAACACTAAATATAGAAAAAAAATTAATAATTTACCCATGGATTATATTTTATTTCTTAATTGTCTCAACTTAGTTCAGTATTCTTATATAACTTTTCCAATTTAAAGATATATGTATTTAAATGTCTTAATTGTTTGAAAAATTATAATAGGAAGCAGCCCTGTCAAAGAAAGGACATTAAGACCAGAAAGGGGTATTATATAGAAATTTGCCACCTATCTCTGTCTTCCTAGTTTTATTAATATTAGTAAATAATATAAGTGGCTCATTTAAGATTATTAATGCCGATTCTGTGTTTTTCAGTATACACCATCTATCTATGAGCATGCATGTATTTATTGGACAGTTGAAATATGATAAATTCAAGAAATATCTTATGGGGGGGATGAGGACACATTTGTAATACCTTAACTAATAATAATAAAAAAAGAAATATCTTAAGTGCTATCTATATCTACACTAATAAAAGACAAATATGCTAATTGACTGTACCTTCACTACGCCCATCAGCCAATCAGAAGAGTATGCAAATTAACCCAACAAAGATGGCCGTTAAATTTGCATACTGCAGGCGGGGCGGGACAGCGCGAGCCGCCAGCGCGCCGCCATCCAGGGCAGCCCCAGAAGACCCAGAAGCCGGCCTGCTTTGCCGCCAGGGACCC
>NW_005370031.1:2004266-2015639 GCF_000412655.1 Myotis brandtii | reverse complement strand
GGGCTGAGGGAGACCCCCGAGTGCACAAATTTTTGTGCACTGGGCCTCTAGTATATATATAAAACCCTAATACACAAATAGACTGAATGGCGGAACAACCAGTCACTATGACATGTACTGACCACCAGGGTGTGCACGCAGAACATGGTGGGAGTTGGCAGCCTCAGCGGGATGGTGGAGCAGGTGAGCGGGGGTGCCAGACCAAGGCAGGACACTGGTCGCTGTCATCAGGGCGAGCCTCTGGTGGTTACTGAAAATTCTTTGCTCCTATGCACCGTGGTCCCACCGGGTGCTCCTGGCCCGCTCACACCCACTGTCAGCCCCAATCGCTTGGCACAGTTAGGGGTTGCGGGAGGCAGGTGCTGGCCCCAATCATCCTTCTGGGCTTCTCCACTGCCCCCTGCTCCTGAGGGGCGATTGGGGCAGCAGCCGCCACTTGCACCCACTGAAGCACCGGCCCTGCTCACACCTGCTGCTGGCGTAGGTGCGAGCAGGGCCAGTGCCGTCAGCACATGGGAGTGGGGGTAGCAGGAGCGGGGCTGCCAGCAGACAGGGGGCTGGGGCCACAGTAGGAGGGGACTGGCGGGGGCGCAGAGGATAGGCCGAGACCCGCCCTCGCAGCCCACAGTTCTTTCAAGGTGCATGAATTCGTGCACTGGGCCCCTGGTTTAAAAATAAAATTACAAAAGAAGGGCCCTGGCTGGTTTGGCTCAGTGGATAGTGTGTTGGCCCTCAGACTGAAGGGTCTCAGGTTTGATTCCAGTCAAAGGCATGTACCTCGGTTTCAGGCTTGATCCTCAGCCCGGTCCCTGGTCGGGGTGTGTGCAGAAAGCAACCAATTGATGTCTCTCTCACATCCATGTTTCTCACTCTTTGTCTCTCCCCCTTCCTTCCACTCTCTCTAAGAATCAATGGGAAAATATCCTAGGGTGAGAATTAACAAACAAACAAACAAAAAAGTTATGGCATGGCTCCTGTCCTCAAAATATTCCTAGTCTACTTAATGACATAATATTAATAAACATTGAACAATAAGAAAATAAGGATTTTGCTAGCAGTTTTTGCTAGCACTGCAACAGCAAAGCAAAGAAGTGAGCTATAGGATTAAGTTATATGTGTCAAAGAAAACAACATAGAAGGGTTTTGCCATAGAAAATATTTTAAGTCTAGGAAAGAATGCAGTCTTTGAGATAGTATAATATGAAGAGACATAAAAGTTTAACTCAGACCCTCAGAGCAACTACAGAATTAGAGATAAGAAAGGAAGGTGGACTGTTATACCAAATGGCATGAAAGTGGTCAGAGTGGAGAGGAGGAAATTGAAACAATGCAAAGGATGGCTGAAGTTCCCAGTAAAAAAGACCAAGAAATAACCAAAAAAAATAATAGACTTGAAAAAGCAAATATTCATTCATTCAGCAAATATCTATGGAGTCTGTGTTATTTTCCTTACACTGTATTAGGTACTGAGGAAGGAATGGAAAACAAGATAGGTAATGTCCCACCTCTCCTGGATCTTTGTTGGGACAAAAAGGTAAATAAACAAACATTATCAGGTAACAGGTGCTATACAAACATTTAAGAGGGACTAGGTAGATACGTTGGTCTCCTCCAAGGATGTTAAATTTAATCTGAGACCTTGTATTTCAAGAAACAGTGAATATGAAGAGCAGGGAAAATGCCAAACAAAGGAACCACTAAGGCAAAGGAGCAAAAGCAGAAAGTGAATTGAAAGTCTGTCAGGTTTGAGCTTAGTAAGCAAGGGGGAAAGCGATATGACATGAGAAACATAGTCAGGGCCTAGGATAAAAATCATGTAAAAATAATAAAAGTGATATATTTTCAATTATCAAATGGTATAAATATTTTAGACTCTTTTGATGAAATTAAATTTTTAGTTTTATTTTTCTCTGTACTTAATTGAAAAGAGGGACTGGAAATCTGTCCTCTTACCTACTTGGAGCTTTGGTGGATTAAGCCCTCTATGAACACACAAAAAGGAGAATGAATTAAGCTTTGGGTTAAATGAGCCATCAATGTTGATGATAAAATAAATAGAAGGTTTGAGGGAAGAGGCAGAGTAGCTTAGAAAGCAAGAATTCCAATGGTCTTGAGACCCACAGTACTCTTCATGTCCAGACTACTCACCACCCCCTCAGGAGAATGAGATTGAATTTGAGGTGATGGACTTGAGGTGAGGCACAAAGTGTGGAAAACCAGAGATGTTGGCCTGTTCCTTGGAAAGAAGCAAGGACTTCAGAGAGGAAAGCTGTCAGGTGACTCTAATGATGGGACAAGGGATTATCCCAAGTGAGCCCTGGCTGGTTTGGCTCAGTGGATAGAGCATGGCCTGTGTACTGGAGGGTCTGGGGTTCGATTCTGGTCAAGGGCATATACCTCAGTTGCAGGCTCCATCCCCAGCCCTGGTCAGGACATGTGTGGGAGGCAACCAATCAATGTGTCTCTCTCACATCAATGTTTTTCTCTGTGTGTCTCTCCCTTTCCCTTCTGCTGTCTCTAAAAATTAATGGAAAAATATCCTCAGGTGAGGATTAACGAGAGAGAGAGAGAGAGAGAGAGAGAATCCCAAGTGACATGATAAGATGGAATGAACTCTATTTAAGAAAATGTAGAGCCCTGACCGGTTTGGCTCAGTGGATAGAGCATCGGCCTGCAGACTGAAGGGTCCCAGGTTCGATTCCGGTCAAGGGCATGTACCTTGGTTGCTGGCACAACCCCGGTGGGGAGTGTGCAGGAGGCAGCTGATCGATGTTTCTCTCTCATCGATGTTTCTAACTCTCTATCCCTCTCCCTTCCTCTCTGTAAAAAAATCAATAAAATATATTTTTAAAAAAAGAAAAGAAAATAAAATGTAGAAATGCAATAAATTTCTTGCAAATCTTATTTTATGTACTTAGATTCATTTCAGTAAAAAAAAATAAAGGCAAATTCAAGTTTATATGATCGTGTTGGATGTCTACATTGGCATATCCCAAAATTTAGTAGGATGTAATAAGGTATTATGGAAAAAGAGTATCTCTCAGTCAAATATACCCAGGAAACACTGGATTGAAAACTCGTTTGTGCTTGTTTAACCGCAGGAGTTCTCAGAGCCTTTAGTTATGCTTATGTCCATTATGACTATCCACTTAGGAGAAAGAGAATTCAGCATTTTCCAAAATTGATTGACCAAAGAACTGTTTACTTTTTCCTTCAGAATATTTTATGGAACTAATCTTTTAAGAAAAATGCATTGGTATGTAAGTGCAGAACTATATTGTATCATCAACTAAAATGTGAAAAGACATGGACAATAGAGACAATAAACACAGTATAAGTAAATTTGTAGCATTGAATATCCACTGCATAAGAATATTTCAAGAATGTTAAACCTTGTTTAGTTCAATATGATAGCTCTTATTGTAAATTATCCATAAATCATGTGGGAAAAAAGCAAGATTATATAATCAGAATTATTATATAAATATTATATGCCACATTCAGCTATTGGTATTTATGTGGTACAGCTCATTAAACAAAACCATGTTCTACTCTGACCTCTCTAAAAGAAATGAGAGTTGACATTTTACATCATGTTCTCTATCTGCCACCACCATTTTTATAGATTTTTAAATGTATGAAATAATATAAAGGATAAGAGAGCCATATGGTAAAGATTAATTTAAATAACTTTTCTTGCATCTGCTAAAATCGGATAAATAAAACCTTTATATTAGTAAAATGAACTATTGTCTCTGATGTGCAGATCAAGATCTACAGCTGGACCTGCAAACTTCTGTGAGTAGATCCTGGAGTCACATGCCACTGGCACTGGCCTTTCTCAGCCTCATCACCCCTTCTTGCTTTGCTGGGATTCTCTGCGGGGAAGGGAAGGTGCAGCCAGCAGCTGGAGTCCTGCCTCCACACACTGTAAGCACCCTCCCCTTCACCAACCACCATATAATTTCAAGCTTTCTTCAGAAATATGGGATTCTCTCCTGCCCATGTCATAGCCTACCCACAGAGAATTTCAGTGGCTTACTGTGGAATCTGGCTTCCATAGTCTGCTAATAAGAAATTGAAAAGTTAACTTTATAATCTCAGATTATGAAATAGTTTATAAATATATTTGTATAATTAATTTTCCTGGTAATGTTGCAGAAAATGAAATTTGCTTTTGATCAAATATTCATTTGGTCCAATCCAGAATAAATTTTGTTACCCAGATCACCAGAAAGTATAGCTACACCAAAGTCATGTTGGAGTACTTCATAATGGTCACTGTTTTAAAGATAATTTCCCTACACTGTGTCTCCTAAGAACTTTTTTGCTAAAATATATAATAGCATTATAATACATTAAAAATATAACTTTAGTAATCCATATATTGTGTATATTAACTGACCCCAAATATTCGATCTTTATTCTTTTACTATTCAAGATAAAAGTTGGAGGCAAGTGTACTGTATTACTTCAGTTCAGCATCATTGTGTATCAATGTAGTATGGAAAAAATCAGTTATATGTTTCGCACCTTAGAAAAGTAAGATGTAACTATCCCCAAAGAAATTCACTTTCAAGGCTAAGACATATAGTAAAGACCTGATAAAATTATATTTACAGAAACTATACCACTGAAATGTCCCAAAGAGAAAGTAGACTCATACACGAGAGTAGACAGGTGTGGAAAAAAGTATCTATTCTTGGAGAATTGGTATGGAGTGCTCAGCTATCCCTGAAGGTTCCAGAAAAATGGAGATATGAAAGACATGGGAGACATAAACCACTTTTTAATCTAACATTTTTTGAATAGCCTCCCAAGTGTACTAGATGGTTGAATGGGATGAAAAATGGTAGTGATACAGAGAAGTGTATAGACAATGGATAAACATGAGGATAACCTGCCTCATCATTTTGAAAATACTATTGAAATTCTATGTAAAATTTCAGGAATAGAACAGAAAGATAATTTCTACTGCCTCCTTCCCAAGCAAATTACTTGAATCTATTAACATATGAAATTTAAAACTATTAGTTCATTGCTATAACTGTTCTAGACAAAGCTGAGGAAAGGCCTAGCCTATAGTGTCACTTATATTTCCTCGTTTCAATTGGATAGTAAGAGCCCATATATAATTAACCAACAGTTTAAAAACATAGATGCTAAAATCCTCAACAAAACATTAGCAAATCGATCTAGCGATACATTAAAAAGATAATATGCCATGACCAACTGGGATTTATTCTGGGGATGCAAGGCTGGTACACTATTCACAAATCAATAAATGTGATAAATCACATAAACAAAATGAAGGATAAAAGTCACATGATCACATGATCATATAAATAGATGCAGAAAAAGCATTTGACAAAATCCAACACCCATTTCTGATAAAAATTCTCAGCAGTGTGGGAATAGAGGGATCATACTTTAACATGATAAAGGCCATATATGACAAACCTACAGCCAACATCATCCTCAATGGGCAAAAACAAATCATTTCCCTTAAGATCAGGAACAAGACAGGGATGTCTGCTTTCATCACTATTATTCAACATAGTACTGGAAGTCCTAGTCACAACAATCAGACAAGAAGAAAACATAAAAGGCATTCAAATTGGAAAGGAGAAAGTAAAATCATCATTATGTGCAGATGACATGATACTGTACATAGAAAATACTAAGGACTCCACCAAAAACTACTAGATTTAATAAATGAATTTGACAATGTAGCAGGATACAAAATTAACATCCAGAAATCAATGGCATTTTCATACAATAGTGAACTCACAGAAAGAGAAACTAAAAAGAAAAATAATCTCATTTCTCATTGCAACAAAATGAGATACCTAGGAATAAACATAACGAAGGAGGTAAAAGACCTGTACTCAGAAAACTATAGGACACTGAACAAAGAAATAGAGGAAGATACAAACAATTGAAAGCATATACTGTGTTCATGGGTTGGAAGAATTTGCAGTATTCAAATGTCCACACTATCTAAAGCAATCTACAGATTCAATGCAATCCTTATTAAAATACCATCTGCATATTTCACACACCTAGAACAAATATTCCACAAATTTATATGGAACAACAAAAGACCCCGAATAGCCTCAGCAATCTTGAGAAAGAAGAACAAAGTTGGAGGGATCACAATGCTGAATATCAAACTATACTACAAAGCCATTGTAATCAAAACAACCTAGTACAAAAACAGGCATATAGACCAATGAAACAGAAAAGACACTAGAAATTGACCCACACAATTATGGTCAATTAATATTTGACAAAGGAGGCAAGATCATACAATGGAGTAAAGATAGTCTCTTCAATAAATGGTGTTGGGAAAATCGGACAGATATGTGCAAAAAACATAAACAAAACAAAACAAAAAAACAAATGAAACCAGACCATCAACCTATACCATAGACAAGAGTAAACTCAAAATGTATAAAAGACTTAAATGTAAGTCACAAAACCATAAAAATGATAGAAGAAAATAGGCAGTAAAATCTCAGAAATTTTTTGTAGCAATATTTTTGCTAGCACAAGGGAAATAACGGGGAAAAAATGAACAAATGGGACTACATCAAACTAAAAAGCTTCTGCCGAGCCAGAGAAACCATTAAGAAAATGAAAAGGGAATGCATACTATAGGAGAACATATTCACCAATGTTAAATCTGATAAGGGGTTAATTTCCAAAATACATAAAGAACTCATACAACTCAACACCAGAAATATAAAGAATCCAATTTAAAAATGTGCAAAACCTGAATAGACACTTCTCCAAAGAAGACATACAAATGGCCAAGAGACATATGGAAAAAATACTCCAAGTCACTAATCATCAGATAGATATGCACCCCTATGTTCATAGCAGAGTTATTAAAATAGTTAAGATCTGGAAACAGCCCAAGTGCCCATCAGCAAATGATAAAAAAAAGCTGTGGTACAATTACACAATGGAATACTATGCAGCTGTAAAATTGAAGAATCTCTTACCCTTTTTGTCAGCATGGATGGGCTTGGAGATTATTATGCTAAGTGAAATAAGCCATTCAGAGAATGGCAAATACCACATGATCTCACTTATATGTGGACTCTAATGAACAAAATAAACTGACAAACAAAACAGAAACAGAGGCATGGATGCATGGAACAGACTAACAGATCTCAGAGGGGAGGGAGTGAAGCGGTGGGGAGAGAGTAACCAAAGAACATATATGCATATATGCATAGCCATAAACACAGACAACAGTGTGGGGAAGGCCTGGGGTGGGGCAGGGATTGGATGGATGGAGGGGGAAATGGGAGCCATCTGTAGTACTATCAATATTAAATATAAAAATAAATAAATAAAAATAACTGATGCTATTGAAAGAGCTCTCTCAACTGCCATTTATCAAGCACTTTGTATGACCTAGCCTCTGTTGAAGGTCCTTTAACTGAGTCATTCTTTGAATTCTTAAAGCAAGCCTTTGATGTCAGTTCTGTTATTATCCTAATTTTAAAAATAAGGATATATTGCCTTGCCAGTTTGGCTCAGCAGTTGAGCACCGATCTATGAACCAGAAGATCGCAGGTTCGATTCCTGGTCAGGGCATATGCCCAGGTTGTGGGTTCAATCTCCAGTTGGGGGTGTGCAAGAGCAGCTGATCAATGATTCTCTCTCATCATTGATGTTTTCCTCTCTCTCCCTCTCCATTCCTCTCTGAAATCAATAAGAAAATATTTTTAAAATAAGTTTTAAAAATATTGATAATATGTGGCAGAGCTTAAATATTTCAAGAATAAAGTATTAACAAAGCAATAATCTATTCAATAGAATTTGGAAAGCAACTGCAGATAACAGTATGGTGAGCAGTAGGGATTTGTCATGACAGCCCTTTTCCAAAGTTTATAACTAGTGTTAGAGGTGGCATGAGGGTGGGAAGTGTTAGTACGGGGCTTCCTCCCAATTCCACATAAGATTTTATAAACTTAGACTACAGATGGATCAGCCACTATAGCATCTGAAGATGGTACTTTTTTTTTGTCCAGTCAAGTCACTTTGGTTTTTCTTTTGCTCCTATTCTCCATTCCTTTCCACTGTCTCCTCCTCCTATGTTATCAGTGTTGGTTTTTGGTTTTATTCCTCCAGTATTTAAAACACTATTGAAAGTTTAAAAATCTCTGAAGCATCTCTTGAAATCCTCTGAGAGAAAAGCAATGGAAATTTCAAGTGAAGAAAAGAAAGAAAAATTATAAAGTTTCACTATTTATGAGCACCTCCCTATGACCAATGAAGTTCTATATCCTTTATCTCTCTGTGCATTCTCACCAATTTCCTTCTAATGTGGATTTAGTTATGGATATCTCTTTTTTTGCTGCAATTATTTAAACTACTTTACACTGAAATCCATTAGAATTAAAGTTAGATATTTTTCTAAAGTGACAAAGGGGTGAGGGCTTATGACATATGCTCCACTATGAAGAGAAAAATACCATCACTACAAATGCAGCTTTTTCTTGTAAATTCTAGGTAATAACAGATCAGTCAGGTTGCTTTGATCTGTACAAAGATCTAGTAACAAATCGTCAATTTGTAAACACCTACCAAAAAAAAAAAAATAAGTGATTACCAGTAGAGCTGTGAGAAGTCTACCTTATCAGAACCTTCTGCTTTTATTTTATGAAAAAGCAATAAGCCCGATAGACATCAGGAAAACCATAAATGTAATCTGTCTGAGAATCCATAGTGGTTTAATATATTTCTATCTGACATGAGGCTCAACCATGGCAAGCTTCATGTGTGAATCTGTCAAATCCCCTGAGGGTGCCCCTTTCTCAAATAGTAAAAACAAGGGACGAGGGGAAGAAATGCACTCCGGAGCTCCACTTCTATAAAGATTTATAAATAAAGGACCACTAATAAATATAACTTTAAATGGGATTATTAATACTATGATTATTATTTTAACTATTTGAGATACTTTAAGTATAGCCCAGCTTGAAGGCTGGTGGACAAAGAGACCTGGCTGAGGCCTCACAGTCAAATTTCTATCCTTCTTTAAGAGTTTATGTTTGTGTAACTCTCCTTTCTGCCTTTAATTCAGCAGATCTGAGTATGATTACTGGATGTAATTACTGCCTTTCTCGTACTGTCAATGTTTCAAACATAGATATCTCATATCTCACAGAAATGGACACAGCTACAGATCTAAGTGGCCTGCATGTAAGAGTTAAATCTGGAGGTGACCCCTACATATACAGTATCTATCTTCAAGCTTCCATGGCCTTTGAGAGGCTGGCTAAGCTGTTGGCTTCTTAGGGAATCTCAGCAGGGCAAGGGCCTGTTGGTGGCTTTTATCATTCTGTTGAGAACTTGGAAGCATGTTTATTATTTATAGGGCTGGTTCAAAAATATGGTTATACTTATTTTTTATTAATTGACTTTAACAAATTTATATGCAGAGTGGAGATAAGGTATTTCAATTAAAGGAATACATCCTCATCCTTTGACTACTGGTTTTTAGAAAGAAAATTATGAAACTATGGTTAAAAGATTGCTAATATCTAATATTTAACCATTTGCTATGTACTGTATTGTACTAAGCCCAGTATGTATGTGATCTCTTTGAATACTCATATCAATATTATAAGTAGTTTCACTCATTTTTATGTGAGAAAACAGACCACAGGGATTTTGTAGGGTGCCCAAGAACATAGAAATGGGATACAATCTCAATCAGTGGTCTCAGGGCAACCACCCTTAATTACAACTAGTATTGCAATATAGCTTACAGAGGCCAATATTCCAAACATTAAAATTCATCTTACCTCAGATTTATTAGTATTTGTAATTTATCACTAATTAGTGTATTAGTATTTTTTAAACATTAACACAGATCACCCTATGGGTCATACATGGCCCATTACCACCAGCCTTTTACATTTCATCTTCTATTTCCCAATATTATTGTAGAATCCACTTACACTGGACATGATTCCACCATAGAAAATCATTCATATTTTAATCTATATTCTAATCAGAAGTACAAAAATTATTAAAGTCAATCAATAGTTTTATAATGAAAGAGGACACAGTATCATTTTAATTTTCCTATTTGCAAAAGTCTCATCAGCGTTTCAGTTGTGTAGTATTTTAATGAAATATCTGTTAAAAGTGGGAGTTATGTGTATCTGTGTATACTCTCCCTTAGTTCTGAAAAAAATAAAACCTATTACAGATGGAACTATGCAGTATTTTTACCACCAAATTTTTCCATTTGGTCAAATTTCAGAGCATTTGTTTTGTGAAAATTTATTTGAAAATGTATTTGATATTTCTTTAAGTGCTTCATCCAAGAAAACACAAACAGGCACAAAAGCTTAGAGCCTAAGACATATGACCTATTCTTTCCATTAGCTTTATTATTATTTTTGTTGTTGTTGTTGTTATTAATCTTCACCCGAGATTATTTTCCATTGATTTTTTTTTAGAGAGAATGAAAGGGAGTGGGAGAGACAGAAAAGCATCAATGTGAGAGAAACACAAAGATTGGTTGCCTCCTGCACGCACCCTGACCCAACCAGGGCCAAGATAGAGCTTGTAACCAAGGCACATGCCCTTGACCGGAATCAAACCTAATACCCTTCAGTTTACGGGCCAACGCTCTATCCACTGAGCCAAACCGGCTAGGTCTTTTTCCATTTACTTTCAATGTGCACTTTCAGGAGAAACTTACTCATAGATGACCTTGGTGTTTCCCACCGGTGAAGTCCTACCTTCTCTATTTCAGTGATCAGGGGAATAAGAAAAAGTAAGAATGACCAGGAGAAAGTATGAGGAGCATTTATTGGTAGCAGCTCATAGTTTGGGAGCTAAAAAAAAAATCTGAGGACCTAACGCTTCTGTAATGTTCTGTGCCAGCCTATATTTAACTTGTGTTGAAAAGCCCATGTTCTCTCAGAGTTAAAATTAATCTGTCTCCATGGTGAGTTCCAATAGAACTGTGGCTGGTTAGCTCAGCGAGTTATAGTATGGTGATGATAAAATTAGAGGTCAGAAAACTACCTTTTGTCCCATGGTCAGAGGTGACTCCCTAACTCCAGGAACTCCATCGACCTCAGGGGAACTGGGAAAAATCATGTGAATGGGTCAGCACAGGTCAGTCAGACCCCTTGAAGAAATAGCTCAGGTCTTTAACCTACTCAAGGCACTTGAGTAAAGAGCTACCCTCCAAAGGGAAAAAAAGTACATTCTAATTCATTGCTTTTCTAAATGATTCCGAAGGACCACCTTCATCCAAATTTCCACTGGTGCCTTTATTTTTTTTTTTATGATTTTTTTTTATTTTTTATTTTTTATTTTATTACAAAGAGTATT
>NW_005370031.1:2003885-2004115 GCF_000412655.1 Myotis brandtii | reverse complement strand
GCCTCCACTGGTGCCTTTAAAGTGCAGGTTCCTAGACCCTGTGCAGACCTTCAGAATCAGGTCCCTCGCATTGAGTCAAGGAATCAGCACTTAGAAAGCTCACCAGGGAATTCCTGTTTTCACCAAGGTTTGAAAAACATCCCCTATTTCACAATGGTAAAATAAAGTTTCAGAATGCATCTAGTGCAGCCGTGGGCAAACTACGGCCCGCGGGCCGGATCCGGCCGTTT
>NW_005370031.1:1949198-2003843 GCF_000412655.1 Myotis brandtii | reverse complement strand
ACCCTTTTATGTAATGATGTTTACTTTGAATTTATATTAGTTCACACAAACACTCCATCCATGCTTTTGTTCCGGCCCTCCGGTCCAGTTTAAGAACCCATTGTGGCCCTCGAGTCAAAAAGTTTGCCCACCCCTGATCTAGTGCCACATTGCTGATTTGAATTTGGTATAGAGGACGTGCAATGCAGTGCCCAAAGCCATGAGGATTATTTTCTAATTCTAGCTCAGACACTAATTAACTATGTCATTTTACTTAAGTCAAACCTTAAAATAAAAACTACTAGAGCCATTTTCTAGACTAAGCACTGGTTCTCCACTTACAGCTGGTTCTTCTTTCCCTGCTCTCCCAAATGCCACTCCAACATATCTCAAACATACAACAAATTCCTATTATTAACAGTGATGCCCTCCACACACTTAAGGATCATAGATCTAGACTAGAACAACTTGATCTTCCAAAATGAAAGGTTGAATTATTAAGAGATGGGCCCAAAGTGTTGTTGACAGTATTGGTATTGAAACAAACATTCAGGTTTCCTGGTTCCAATTTTAACTAATATATGATCCAGCTTCTCACTCACTCACTGAAAAGAAAAAGTCTATACTGACCATAGAGATGCCTGTGAAGATAAAATAAAATAGTATGTATTTTCATAGGTAAAAAACTACCACTTATCCTAGCCATTATCCACTGGAGCTTAAAGCATTTTCCATCTCTGAATTTTCTCATGAAGTTTTCTCTCCTTGGAATACCTCTCTTTGCCATTTGAGCACAATAAAATTCTCACAATCATTGAGACCTAATCTTTGGGTTTTGCACACCCAATTTTAATGTGAGGATGGGGGTTTTCCCCAAACTACCAAGCAATTCTTTTTTAAAAAAAAATATATTTTTATTTCAGAGAGGAAGGGAGAGGGAGAGATAGAAACATCAATGATGAAAGAGAATCACCAATCGGCCGCCTCCTGCACGACCCACACGGGGATCAAGCCCACAACCCGGGCACATGCCCCGACCAGGAATCAAACTGTGACCTCCCAGAAATCAAACTGTGACCTCGCAGTTCACAGGTCAACACTCAACCACTGAGTCACGCTGGCTGGGCATACCAAGCAATTCTTGAATGCCAGCTGTGTGTCCTACAATCCAGCTTAATTTTGACACTATCTGCCTGGAGATAGTATCAGATTCAACATGTTCAGGGCTCAGTCTTCCAAGACTGCATGCCCACTTCAGATGCCAGTCACAAGCCCAGGTAGTCTGTCACCTGTGCTTCTGACCAACAGCTATGGATTCCTGGTCAGGGCACATGCCTGGGTTGTGGGTTCAATCCCCAGTGTGGAGGCAGCCGGTCAGTGATTCTCTCTCATCATTGATGTTTCTATCTCTCTCTCCCTCTCCATTCCTCTCTGAAATCAATAAGAAGAAAAATTAAAAGCAACTGATTTATTTTGTTAGGTCATACTCTTATTGTCCTGTGGCAATGTTGAGGCACATAATATATACAGTGCATGCCCATTAGCCAGCATTGCTTTTTGAGGAGCTCACTCTTGCCTCTCCATTCTTGCTGCTCAATGTGAGGTCTACAGAGCAACAATAGCGGCATGATAGTATCATCTGGGAGTTTGTTATAAATGCAGAATCTTGGCTCTATCCCAGAACTACTGAATCTAAATCCCCTGGGAGATTCATAGGCAATGCAAATTAGAGAAGCACTGACCTATAGGACTGTATACCATTCAGTTCTCTGTTGCTGAGCAGAGCAAGGCAATACATGGAACAAGGATATGTTACTGTCCATTACCATCAGCATCTTGCTAAAACAGCAATTAAGGTAAAGAATATTAGTGTTGTTTCATCTAGAACTACAAGTAGCGAAATAATGTGCATTGCTATCAGTGCACTTTGCATTGTAGAATCTCCTCCTTTACTAGAAAGCACTGACAAAGTCAATTCCTCATGGATTTACTTCCGTGCCTTAGTCTTTATTGGCATTTACCTTCACTGCTGGCTGTGGCAGCATGCCCAGGTTCACCACTAAAATGCCTACTGTAATATAGGATCACCAGCAATAAGATTCTGGAAACTGGCCAGTTTCCTAGCCTTTCTTGTCACAAAGTTCCTTGGATGGGCAAAGCACACTAGGGGAATGGTAACAACAGGATGTCCCAGCAGCCTGCTGTACAGCAACTGAGAGAATGAAGTCGAGTACAGAAAAAAGTAAAACCCAGACATGGTGAAAAACAATTTTGAACACTGTAATCAAGCCAAGTGCTGTTGGGAAAAATCCTATCATGAGGAGTGTACAACAACCAAGAATGTGTTGGCAGGCCATAAAACTGACTGGAAGAGCTGCAAACAGCTTCCAACTCTGCACATTCAGTTGGCACACACAATTGTAGGTTGTGCAAAATCCACAAGTGAAAATTCATTCATTCAATCAGTCAATGATTTATTCTTTGGGATCTGTTATGACAAGCCCTATATATTGGACTAGCTTTTGCAGAGATACCTCAGGACTTTTAGAAGGACTTTTTATTTTTATTTTTTTTACAATTTTTATTTTTATTTTTTAAAATCTTTATTGTTGAAAGTATTACATATGCTCCCTTCCTGCCCCCCATTGGCCCCCTCCAGCCCGCCCAGGCCTTCACCACCCTATTGTCTGTGTCCATGGGTTATGCATATATGCATACAAGGTGATAATGTATGCATATTTATTTGGTTGATCACCTCCCACCCACCCACCTTCCCCCTCCCTCTCCTGTTAGCAGCTTCCATTCTAATAGGAGAGACAGATGAACTAATTACAGTAAAATAAGTGCTTTAACAAGAAATTGTATTCTGATCATTATGGGTATGGAGGAGGGTTGCAGGAGGAGTATGGGACAATATACTCTAACAGAGAAGTTGAGGAAGGCTTAACAGATGAGACACCTACGCTGGATATTGAAAAATGAGTAAGGGTTTTCAAGGCAGAAATTAGTGGGAAGCATATACTAGAGGGGTGTGTGTGTATGTATGTGTATATTCAGCACTATAAAAGAATATGTATGATGAAAAGTCATTTTGACCAAAGTGAGATATGAAGCTGAAAAAATGTTCTAGAACCAGATTGTAAAAGAAATGCCTGTTAAGCTAACCCTTTTAGAGTTAATCTTGTAAGCACCAAGAACTTATGGGAGGATTTTAAACAAAGGAACAACAGGATCAGGTATAAAGTTAAAGATTGATAAAGATCATTTTACATAGATAACAGTAGTTGTCAATAGTATTACCTATGGGTCAAAAAGAACACCAAGGATAAGAACAACAGTGATCATGGGGACTCTGTGTGGAACTTGGAGAGTTAGAAAGAAACAAGTGGGTAAAGGGAAAATGTATAATCAAATACGCCTCTCAAAGGGATACTGGATATTCCCGCATTCAAGCAGCTACTTTGTGCTAGCCACTCAATAGCTTTTCTTGAAGCAATAATAAAGGAAGCCTTGTTCATCATTGCAGCTGGCTAGATCTGTCCAATTTACAATTTCCCCCAAACTCAATCACTACATTTTTTCCCTCTTTTACATTAAGGACTATTGCAATTTGCATTTGATATTAGAGTCAAAATTTCAAATTAAAATCTGTCACTTATTTAAAGCATTCACATTTTAATGTTAATCTGAACTTGGTACTGTCCATTCCATGTAACTGTTTCATTCTGTAAAGAACGGGGAAAATCAGCACTTAATGGAAGTTGCATCACTTATAGAAGTTATAAAAGATAAAAATATATTTTCTTCCAAATCATTTCACATTTTCTCTATGTTTTCCATTAAAATGCACATCTTAAATTATGTCCATTTGGGGGCTTTTACATTTTAGTTGTAAACCTTGCCAATAAACTGAAAGTAAAATGTTCTTTTAAATGGGCTCTCTATCTCAAATCATTTAGACCTTTAATTGTCCTAGTATGTTGAGTTTTTAAAGGATAAGTTATAAAACAATATATGTAATTTGACTAATGGCTCTCTACTTACAAAAGTTATGATTCAGCTATCCACATTTTCTAGCTCCCTAAATTCCATGCTTTGATAGTAGTATTGTTTTAATAAGGTGAGTCATGAACAGCAATGATTACTCAGTCTCTAAAGATTAAGGTAAGTGGTAAAGATTAAGGTAACGCGTTTTCTCAGTTAGAGAAAAGACAGAAAATGAGAATATAATGATATCTATTTAGATTTTATTATGGTCTAAATATCACTTTAAGTGAAGTGGTCATTCAGGAACAACCAGCAAACTCTTCTATATTTTGAAAGGTTTGTTGCAATCTTTGGTGACCTGATCATACAGAAAGTGTTCTCTAAATTGACTGGTGCTTTCAATGTATAAACAGAATCACTGGTCTCTACAAGGTCTGTATATCAAACTAGAAAAGAACTGGACTTCAAATCAAAGAAGAGAATGTATCCCTAGCTGGTTTGGCTCAGTGGACAGAGCATTGGCCTTTGGACTGAAGGGTCCCAGTTTCAGTTCTGCTCAAGGGCACATGCCAGGATTGTGGGCTCCATCCCCAGTAGGGGGAGTGCAGAAGGCAGCTGATCAATGATTCTCTCTCATCATTGATGTCTCTATCTCTCCATCCCTCCCCCATCCTCTCTGAAATAAATAAAAATATATTAAAAACAATAACAACAACAAAGAGACTGTACTTACTTGGTACCTGAGTAGATCATATGACTACCACAGCTACCCACAATAGAAAGCCAATCAACATCCTATATAATAAAAGGGTGATATGCAAATTGACCCTAATGGCAGAATGACCGGTTGCTATGACACGCACTGACCACCAGGGGGCAGACGCTCAACACAGGAGCTACCCCCTGGGGGGCATTGTGCTTCCACAGGGGGGGTGCTGTTCAGCCAGAAGCCGGCTCATGGCTGGCCAGCGCAGTGGCAGTGGTGGGAGCCTCTTCCGCCTCCGCGGCAGCACTAAGGATGTCCAACTAGAGCTTAGGCCCATTCCTCATGAGTCAGACATCCCCCGAGGGCTCCTGGGCTGCCAGAGGGATATCTGACTGCCAGCTTAGGCCTGATCCCCCTGGGGAGCAGGCCAAAGCGAGCAGATGGATATCCCCCATGGGGACCCAGACTGTGAGAGGCCTCAGGCCAGGCTGAGGGAGCCCCTTCCCCCCCCCGAGTGCACGAATTTTTGTGCACCGGGCCTCTAGTAAAGGTTTAATATCTAAAGACAAAGCAGTGTACACAAGGCCCTAAAGCTATGCGCTTCGATCTGCTGCAGTAGGAAAACTAAGTGTTGACAGATTCATAGCATCTTGTACTTGTATAGACCCAAAGGCATCCAGGCCCACGTCATGCCCTCAGGAGAGAAACTTTGTCTACCAAGGAAAAAATCAGATCTTGGATATTAGAACCCCTGCACACAGACTCTTCAGATACTGTTGGATCCTGTACAGATGGACTCTGCTATGTGCGTGGTAAACATAGACATTAAATATTACTCTCAGGATTTTAATAGAAGGATCACATCTATGTAAGCATGGCTTTTTTCTCAACCCACTAGAGATACTTGAACCCACCCACCTGTAACTATTCTGAAATAGTCAAACTCCATCCACCCACAATCAGCAGAAGAGTACAAAGTGAAGTAAGCACAAGTGGCAATGAAAACCCTAGAAAAAGTGGTTCTTGCTAAAATGGAACAAAACTTACAATGTTTAGATCTATGGTAACATCCAGGCAATAATGTGAAGTTTGCTATTCTTCTCTTTCCCCCTCCTTCTTCCATTTCTCCCCCATTTTCTGCTGGTAAAAAAATCAATGAACTTTAGCAGGAATAGGTGAATATCTGAACATATCAAACTTGGAGAAAAGAGATGAAGTTGAATGGAGAACACTCAAGAAAATGAAAGAATAAGAAAAAATGCAAAAGATCTATTCTCAAAATAGTGAATAGTGGATTCCAGAGTCAAAATTCTTAAAAATTTTTAGTAGAAGAAAAAAATATATATATACATAAGTGCATCATTCACCCCTTACTTAATGTAAGCCTCTGTATCTATAGTTAGAGGTCCACAGAATAAACTATGGGCACATTCTGTCATCTTATTTAATTACACAAGGGTTGGCAGGCAGTAAAACATTTGTAAATTATCTGGAAAAGACTAAGTTATATGAATGCAATATAGAAGAATGAATGTATTTTATTAGAATAGGCAACTGGTGATTGGGAGACAGAATTAGAACACCCATTCAATAGTCAGAAATAATACTTTTTGTTTTGACTTACAAAAGGCTTCCAGTTATAACTATTTTTCAGTGTTTCTACAAATAAAGATAGAAAAATAAAATATTTATTTCTATTGAATGCCACACATTAAACCTCTATTTATGATACACATAAGAATACCTCATTACAGTTATTTTTTCTATTTATAAAATGTGGAAAAGACACAAAAAAATTAAATATGTTGAATAATCAAAACTGTCATTGGATCTACCAAAAAAATTGGTTATTCATTAAAATGCATTCTTGGAATATCATTTTTGTCAGCTGTTTAACTCTTGAGAAGTTCTTAGTAACCTTATAAATTATCTTAATGCAATATTTTTTTAAAAAATTATTTAACTACATCATCTTATGTATTTATTTATTTTTAAATTTATCTTTATTGTTGAAAGTATTATAGATAAACCCATTTTTTTCTCCTTTGACCCATGCCCCACCCAACCTCCCCCCCTTCCCTTCACTACACTATTATCTGTGTCCATGGGCTATGGATATATGCAGATAAGTTCCTTGGTTAATCTCTTCCCTCCCCACCTACCCCTCCCTGCCTTCCCTCTGAGATTCCTCAGTCTGTTCCATGTTTCATTGAATTTGTAGACTAATTTCGGGGATAATTGACATCTTTACAACATTAAGTTTTCTCATCCAAAAACATAAGCAGCTATTTACATTCACCTTTTGTTCTATATCTTTCAATATTTTTTTTTTTCTGGAAAGAGTTTGTGCATATTTTGTTAAGCTTACTTCTAAATATTTTATATGTATTTATTGATGTTGTCCACCTGATGTCAGTTTTCAGAAAAAAAAATGTAGTAAGATCTCCTCTTGTGCTTATGGTTGCCTTTATTTCTTTGTAATTCTGTCAGTTTTAAAATATATGCATAACAGGATGTTAAAATTGAAATTTTGATCAGGACTCTGTCAAAGATTCATAAATAGCTGAAGTAAAACCAATGAATCATTGAAATATTAATTAGTAAAAATTTATTTGGCACACACCAAAAAGACAGTTTGCAAACTGGGAGCATTAAAACCAAAACATGGAATGAGGCTCAGGGGTATGTGTTATAAAGCAGTTTATATAGTGAGGAAGCAGCAACTGTTCATCAGAGTGATCGGTTATAATAGAATTTTCTTAAGTGATAGGGAATTGGTCAGTGGTTACCTCATATCAACCTTGGGAATCAGTTCATGTTACTAATGATTTTCAGAGGCATAAGCAAGAAATGACCAAGGACAAGTTAGTCTTGCAAAATAAGCTAAATTATGCTTTATCTTTTAAAAAATCTATCTTTATTGTTTTTTGTTTTTTTTGCATCTTATCCATTTTATTTATTTATTTATTTTTTAAATCTTTATTGTTCAGATTACATTTGTTCCTCTTTTTTTTTTCCCCCATAACTCCCCTCCTCCCAGTTCCCACCCCACCCTCCGCCCTCACTCCCCACCCACTGTCCTCATCCATAGGTGCACGATTTTTGTCCAGTTTCTTCCCGCATCTCCCATTCCCCTTTCCCCCCCAAGAATAGTCAGTCCATTCCCTTTCTATGTCCCTGATTCATTATAATCACCAGTTCATTCTGTACATCAGATTATTTATTCACTTGATTCTTAGATTCACTTGTTGATAGATGCATGTTTGTTGTTCACAATTTGTATCTTTACCTTTTTCTTCTTCCTCTTCTTAAAGGATACCTTTCAGCATTTCGTATAATACTGGTTTAGTGGTGATGAACTCCTTTAGCTTTTCCTTATCTGTGAAGCTCTTTATCTGACCTTCAATTCTGAATGATAGCTTTGCTGGATAAAGTATTCTTGGTTGTAGGTTCTTGGTATTCAGCACTTTGAATATTTCTTGCCATTCCCTTCTGGCCTGCAAAGTTTCTGTTGAGAAATCAGCTGACAGTCGTATGGGTATTCCCTTGTAGGTAATTGAGTCTCTTTCTCTTGCTGCTTTTAAGATTCTCTCTTTGTCTTTTGCTCTTGGCATTTTAATTATGATGTGTCTTGGTGTGGTCCTCTTTGGATTCCTTTTGTTTGGGGTTCTCTGCGCTTCTTGGACCTGTAAGTCCATTTCTTTCACCAGGTGGGGGAAGTTTTCTGCCATTATTTCTTCAAATAGGTTTTCAATATCTTGCTGTCTCTCATCTTCTGGCACCCCTATTATTCTGATGTTGGTACGCTTGAAGCTGTCCCAGAGGCTCCTTACACTATCTTCGTATTTTCGGATTCTTTTTTCATTTTGCTTTTCCGGTTGGGTGTTTTTTGCTTCTTCGCATTTCAAATCTTTGGCTTGATTCTTGCGCTCCTCTGGTCTGCTATTGGGTGTAATATTCTTTATTTCAGAGCGTGTATGCTTAATTTCTAGTTTCTTTATCATAGCATCGAGGGTCTCATTAGTTTTCGTGAAGCTCTCCAAAAGTTTATTGCAAGCCCTCAAAATTGCGTTTTTTAGCTCTATATCCTCCATTTCTGTCATGTTTTTTTGTCTCCGCATTTTTTATGCTTTCTTGGTGCACCCTCTAGTGGTCTTTGTGCGCAGTCTTGTTCTAGTTGAGCCTTGATTGTTGTAGTTAATACTAGAGGGATTTGACCACCAGGCCGACTGGCTGTGTGAATCAGCTGTGTCTGCCGCGGAAAACTTCTGTCCTCTGGGGAGGTGCTAATCTAGCCTTTGCCTGAGGCGATCCGGCAAATGGCTCTGCGCAGGGCTTGGGCGGGGCGGGCTCAACAGGGCGGGCGGAGGGAGCCGTTATGGTGCCCTCAGTCCTGTTCCCAGAGGCTCTGCTTCTCAGAACCCCCGGAACCGCTGCAAACCTCGGAGGGAAAGCTGCCTTCCAACTGATGCCAGACACTCCCGCTTCTCCCGTTTGGGTCCGAGTCCCCAGCGATTCGCCCGTATCTGGAGCTCAGAGTCTGAGACTCCCCCCTGACCGAAAACGACAACCGCGCTCTCAGCCACCAGCCCGCTTTGCGCGCGCACCTCCGCACCTGAGTTTTTTCCACACTGCGCCTCCTCTGAGCCTCGGTGTGCTGTTATTTTTCCTTCTAGTTGAAGAGTCTCTCCTCAGCCAGCCTTCCTGTGGTTCTGGGTGATGTCCGTTCCGTCTTTTAGTTGTATTTTTGAAGTGGTTGTTTGCGGCAGCAGTCTGCGGTGTTTACCTATGCCGCCTATGTACATCATCTTATTTAAATCTTCATAACAGTACCTTTAGGAATTGATGATTATTATCTCCATTTTATAACAATATTTATTCATTTAACAATTTTTCACTAAATTTGCATTGTTCTTAGTGAAATAAACAAAGATCCCTGCCCTTATGGAGCTAAAACTCTAGTGAAAACCAATAAACATTATAAAGAAGTAATTTATGAAAAATGTTACAAGGTAAGAAGTACTTACAAATACTAAAATGTGGACAAGGAAATCAGGAGTGTGGAGGTGGTTGTGTTGCAATTTTAGAGGGTGTAGTCAGGGTAGCTGACACATAAATGCCAAAATTACACATAAAAGTTAACATTGATGGAGGTGAGAAAGTTAGTCTTGAGAAATAATGCTCCAGATAAAGAGAACAGCCAGCTCTGGCTGGTGTAGCTCAGTTGTTTGAGTGTCATCCCATGCATTGAAAGTTTGTGGTTCGATTCCTAGTCAGGTCCCATGGCCGGGTTGTGGGTTCAATCCCTGGTAGGGGGCATGAAGGAAGCAGTCTATAGATGTCTTGCTCTCACATCGATCTTTCCCTTTCCCTCTCCCTTCCTCTCTCTCTAAATATCAATAAAAAAATCTTTAAAAAGAAAACAACAAAAAAAGAGAACAGCTAGTGCAAAGCTCCAAAAACCAAGAACTTACCTGTCATGTTCAAAGAATAGCAAGTTTAGGATGAAGAGAAATAAGAAAGTGATAAAAAAGCTGGGTGAGTATAGGGGAAATGAAGTCAAAGAAGGAATGCAGGCCAACGTCTCTAGGCCAGTGGTCGGCAAACTGCAGCTCTCAAGCCACATGCGGCTCTTTGGCCCCTTAAGTGTGGCTCTTCCACAAAATACCGACTTCTGCGCATGGACCACAAAGTTTCAATCGCACTGTCTATGTGAGCCCGCACGTGGTATTTTGTGGAAGAGCCACACTCAAGGGGCCAAAGAGCCGCATGTGGCTCGCAAGCCGCAGTTTGCTGACCACTACTCTAGGCGATTATAAGTACAGTATTTTGCTTTTACTGTGAGTAAAACCAGCAACCTTTGCAGGGCTTTGAGCAGTAGATTGACATGTCTGCCTTCCATTTTCAAAGGACAATTGTGATTGCTGTGTGGAGAGCAGATTGTAGAGGGCAATGGCAGAGGCAGGGAGTCAGTTTGGAGGTTACTACTGCAATTTAGGAAAGAGGTCATGGAGGTTTCAACAAAGGTGATAGTAGTAGAAGTGGTAAGAAGTGGTTAAATTCTGGTTATGTGTGAAGACAGTACCAACAGGGCTTGATGACATTAGATGTGGTGCGTAAGGGAGGGAGAGGCATGGTGGATAATTCAAGATCTTTGGGCTGAACAAATTAAGGGATAAAACTGACATCAAGCCCAGCTGGCATGGCTCAGTAGTTGAGCGTTGACCTATGAACCAGGAAGGAGGTCACGATTTAATTCTGGGTCAAGACATATGCCCAGGTTGAGGGCTTGATCCCCCATGTGGGGTGTGCAGGAGGCAGCCAATCAATGATTCTCTCTCATCATTGATGTTTCTATCTCTCCCTCTCCTTTCCTCCCTGAAATCAATTAAAAATATGTATTTAAAAAATGACATCAATTGAGATGGGAAAACTGAGAGTAAGGTAGATTTGGGTGGGGAAAGAGAAGGTCAGTTTTGGACAAGGTAATTGACAAATGTCAAGTAGGTGGTGATAGCAAATAAACAGTTAAGTATGTTTGGAGTTCAGGAAAGAGAACAAGGTGGGGGTATAATTTTAGGAGTTGACAGAAATGGTATTTATAGCTATGTGAATGGATGAAATCACTAAAGGGTGAGTGTAGACTGAGGAGACGACTCAGAGCTGAACCATAGGGCTTTCCAACATGAAGAAGAGAGAAGGGAACAGACCAGCAAAGCAGACTGAAAAGGAGTAAACAATGAAATAGAAGTTAAACGAAGAGATTTTGTTATTCCAAAAGCCAAGGAGTGACCCACTGTACAAATGCTGCTCACAGATTAGTCAAATGAGTATGGAAAATTGACCATTGGATATAGTGAAAAAAGTAAAGAATATTCTGAACTGCTATTTTTAACAATATAACACATGTTAAAATATTAAAATAATAAGGATTACTATTTAATATGTAGCTACTATTTATCAAGCACTGCATGCATGATACGCTTTACAAATGTTAGTTTTACTTTTACCTATAATCCTAAAGCATGGATTTTCAACCTTTTTCATCTCATAGCACACATAAACTAATTACTAAAATTCTGTGGCACACCAAAAAATATATATGATATATTTTTACTGACCTGACAAAAAATAGATATACATCTGATTCATTCACACCAGACTGTTGTGTTGGCTGTTTTCATTTTTTTTTTATTTGACAGTCTAAGGGAAAGAGGTCAGTACCCTGACTAAATAATCAGATATTTCATTTTTTTAAAATTCTTGTAGCACACTGGTTGAAAATTGCTATCCCAAATATAGGTATTCTTTTCTTTTTAGAGATTTGGAAACCAAAATTCATAAACACCACAGTCCCACAGCTAATAAATGTTAAAAGCCAAAACTGGAACTCGGGCTTACTTTGGTTCTAATGCCAATTGTAGTATAACATGATATCTTCCGCAATAATGGGAAGATATATTAATACTAGGAAGGAGAGTAAAAATGAAAATTCAATGTTTTTTTAAAAGCTTCTTCATAACAGATACTTACATGTAAGGGGGGAAAAAGCTATGAAGCTAAAAATATGAGTTTTGTCACATAATTTATTTACAAAAACAGTAGCTGCCTAAAATAGGTTCCAGGCTATTCCTGCTTCACTCACCTTAAAAAATTATTGTCCTTGGCCAGTGTAGCTCAGTTGCCAGTTCAATTCCTATCAGGGCACATGCCCAGGTTGTGGGCTCTGACCCTGGTAGGGGGCGTGCAGAGGGCATGTTTCCCTCTCACATTGATGTTTTGCTCTCTCTCCCTCTCCCTTCTTCTCTAAAAATCAATAAGAAATCTTTTTAAAGATTATTGTCAGAATAATGGTCCTAAACCATTGTTTTCTGCATTATCAATGTAGCCAAAACCTTTCCCTATAAGTTCTCAGTCCTCAGCCTGGCACTTCAGGTATTTGATCAATTAACCTGGAGCATGTGATGGGCCTATGTTCTGACCTGAGGGATGGAATAGATACTACCTTTACTACATAGATAACATTGCCTCATGAACAAAAACTTTACAATGCAAAGGCCTTATATCTACCAAGCTGGGCTAACTGTGTTGCTTCATTAAACTCCTCTTTCTCCTATTATCATGCTGAGACCAGCACACCTTGGGAAATACCCCCTCCTTCCTCCATCTCTTCCTTCTATCCTTCCTTTCTTTGATAATTATTAAGTCACTAGAGGCCTGGTGCATGAATTCATGCACCAGTGGTGTCCCTCAGCCTGGCCTGTGGGATTGGGCTGAAACCTCTCCTCTGACATCCCCCGAGGGGCGCTGGATTGCAAGAGGGTGCAAGCCAGGCCAAGGGACCCCACCAGTGCACAATCGGGGCTGGGGAGGGATGTGGGAGGGCTCCAGGGGGTGTCCGGCCCTGTCTTGCTCAGTCCCAATCGGCTGAACCCCAGCAGCAAGCTAACCTACCGATTGGAGCATCTGCCCCCTGGTGGTCAGTTCACATCATAGCGAGCAGTTGAGCGGCCTTAGCATATCATTAGGATATTACCTTTTGATTGGTTAAACAGCTGACCGGATGACTGGACACTTAGCATATTAGGCTTTTATTATATAGGATACTATGGGCCAGGCACTCTCCTAGGCACCAAAGAGATGGGATGAACTAGACAGATGAGATCCTGTTCTCTCAGCCTTACATTCAAGTGGAGGAGACACACAGAAGTAACATTTTTAAAATGGTAAATTTGATGAGAAAAAGACATGGCTATTGGTGGCTTGGGAACACATAAGATTCTTAGGATAAAACAGTCCTCTCTAGTGGGGAACACTTAGCATTTAGAAATCAAAGTAAAGAATTGTTTAAACTAAAGGCAGAAGTACATCAGAGGCAAATTCCACACCCCTCACAGTATTACCAGGAGCCACAAAGTCCTTGCTTTAAGCTTATTGTATTCAGTGGTCAGTGTCCTGGTTTATATAGCCCTTTTTGTTTTTGTTTGTTTGTTTGTTTTTATGGTTATTTGTAACTTTATGGTTTTTTTTTAAATTTGGGGTTTTTTTTAATCTTTATTGTTGAAAGTATTACATATGCCCCCCTTTTCCCCATATTGACCCCCTCCAGCGTGCCCCCCACCGCCCTTCACCATCCTATTGTCCATGTCCATGGGTTATGCATATATGCATACAAGGTCTTTGGTTGATTACCTCCCACCCACTCAACCTCCTTTGCCTTCCCTCTGAGTTTCCACACTCTGTTCCATGCTTCCATGTCCCTGGATCCACTCTGTTCATCAGTTTATTTTGTTAAATAGATTCCAAATATGAGTGCGATTGTGTGGTACTTGTCTTTCTCTGACTGATTTATTTCACTTAGCATAATACTCTTCAGGTCCCTCCATGCTATCTCAAAGGGTAAGAGATTCTTCTTTTTTACTGCTGCATAGTATTCCATGGTATAAATTTGCCACAGCTTTTTTATCCACCAGTCTACTGATGGGCACTTGGGATATATAGCCCTTTTTGGATTGAACATTGAGGTTAGTATTCAACACATTTTATGCATTGCCCTAAATTATCCCACACTTTAATATTCCCAACATAAAATTAGAACAGGTCTTATAGAAACAAGTTTTCGAAGAGACTGTTCTTGGTATTAAATAATTTCCAGTTAACTTTTGAGATTCTCAAAAAGTAAATGTATGTATATACAAATACACTTTTGGGGTGCTATAATTCTTTCTTGGAGTGGTAAAGACTTAATTATAATGGCCAGGTCTATTTAATATCTGTGACGTATCTAATGATTCCAGTAAAGTTAAATTAACTCTCAATTTTCTTAATATCTTTCAGATTATAAAAACTTGACTGAAGCTACATGATGAGGCTTTATCATATGTATTCTTTTTATACTTTTGTAATCATAGCCATAGTAACATTAACACTAACAATAAAACTAATAAGATTGGGCTAGGAGGAGTTCTGAAACTAATAAAGGATGAATTTAGATCTACTAGGATTTGAATATTTGATTCTAGGAAATTGAGAGAGTCAAGAAAAATGCTTAGAGCAGTAACTCACACCTTCACTGATTACAATCTTAAGAAATTAAGGCTAATTTTAATCTTGGAAACAGGAAATAGTAATTATGTTTCTACTTACAAATATAGATGAGGTTTAAGTAGCCTCTGATGCAGTCTGTTCCAATAGGAATCATTCATCTCCCATACCACCTACATAGCTCTTGAATAGGAAAGTTAAAATAACATGACTTACTTTAAGAGATGTGACACTGTATGCAAAGCTAAAATCAGTTGATTCACATGTATGAGGATAAAAGAAAAGTCTGTTGTGCACAAAGAGCATGTTGCAAATAGTAAACATAGAATAACTTGTGATCCTGGGGACTTGAAATCATATTGAATGAAAAAATAATAATAAATATATTGAGATGTTGAAATCCCCATGTATTGGAAAAAAATGCCCGGACTGTGTGGCTCAATGGTTGAGTGTTGACCTATTAATCAGGAACTTACGGTTTGATTCCCTGTCAGGGCACATGCCCGGGTTGTGGGTTCAATTCCAAATAGGGAGCATGCAGGAGGCGGCCGATCCATGATTCTCTCTCATCATTAATATTTGTATCTCTCTCTCCCCTCGCTCTTCCTCTGAAATCAATAAAAATATTTTTAAAAAATAAAATAACATGTACATCAATAAACACAAGGGGAGTATTGTAATGGAAAAAAAGTATTATCTTCACTGAGTTCTTAGTCTTTTAAAAATACCATAAACTTTTTAAAAATTATAAAAGACATGTCAGGACTAGAAAAGGAATGGATCGATTGTTTTAGAGCAGGCCTAGTGATAATGGTGAGAAGTAATTTTTTCTTTTAAGAGAAATTTTTTAAAATACTTAGCAGTGTACATCTTTCATTGCTTTAGCAATGAGTAAATTGCTCATTTTAGTGCTTGCATTTAGCATTCGGAAGATAGATAATCTGGGATTATTTGCTGAACTGAATTGAATTGATTATCTAGTCAAATGCCAGGTCAAGTGAGGGGGAAAATAGTCAAAGTAGTTGTTTATTGATGTGAATATCAGTTAATGGATAATTAGTTGAGTTATAATAGAGAGATTTTATATATCTGCAAGGAGGTGTACTAAGTTCATTCCTATTCAAATTTTCTATGATTTAATGAGTGGTTTCCCATTTAGACACAGCCACTAGTTCTAAAAATTACTGCCACAATTGGTCTCAGTGTATTCAATTTGATTGAATATCTTTACAGGAAATAAAAAACAGAAGGTACTCCCTGTCACCTCACTAGAGCTAAAGAAAGCATTTAAAAATTGAAAGTAATGGCACTTCCCTCACATTAAGGAAATAAATTAATATTTTTACATAATATTAAAAGTGAATAGTGTTATATGAAACTCTTCCTTTTCAGTGAAAATTGAACTCTAGGATATATTCTTTCAATTATTCTTTCAATGATTTCAAATTCATCATATTCAAAACTAGACCCCCACTAATCCAAATCACAGACTGACTAATCCTAATAACGAAACACTGCTTTCACTCTGTTATGTACCAGTAAATTACATTCAGCTCATTCCATTGCCACTCAGTTTAAGTCTTGTCTTCTGCCAACATTCACTATCCCTTTATAGCCTTGTCCCACACAATCCAAATAATTGTCTTATTATCTTTGGAATTCAGAGAACTTATCCCTGAGCTACTCTGCTCCATTTCCTTGCCCCTTCCCTGACCTCCCACCAATTCCTCCTCTTAACCTTGGAATCAAGCACATAAACCACTGAACAAAAATGGGTCCTATGTAAACACTCAGGGCCTCGATTTTCAACTCTTTCCTTTCTTCCTATGGAAGTCCAGGGCACAAAGGAGATGCTCATTAAATATTGATGGTCTGTATTCCTCAGAAAACCATCCTCTGAAATTTACATAGAACAAGGCCTTGTACTCAGTAATATTTAGTGTCTTTACCCCTTTAAACAAATATTTAAGATTTGCCAGTATTACCTAAGTAATTCCTCTGGTATTATTGCAGCATGCCTCAAGGGACAAAGGAATACAATGTCCTTGTTAGAGCTTCCAAATACCTCTGTTCCCCTCTTCTTGGACTAGGTATTCATCCTGTAGCTGAGGGCTCAACAGCTGGGTCCCTCTCTGGGAACTACCACCATTAGCTGCAGGAAAGTTTCTTGCTCTAGATTATACCCCCTCCCCCAGGGTAGCGCACAGCCAGTGACTACCTGATGTAGGAATAGAAAACCTCGACTTGTGACTCAATTTTATTTATTTTTTAAAAATATATTTTATTGATTTTTTTTTACAGAGAGGAAGGGAGAGGGATAGAGAGGTAGAAACATCGATGAGAGAGAAACATCAATCAGCTGCCTCCTGCACACTCCCCACTGGGGATGTGCCCGCAACCAAGGTACATGCCCTTGACCAGAATCGAACCTGGGACCCTTGAACCTGGGCCAAACCGGTTAGGGCTTGTGACTCAATTTTAGACAAATTTGAAGGACCAATAGGATCTGCTAAAGCCTCAGTTGCAACCATATTTCAATCAGTTTCTTCCTCTGCCTTAGAAGCAGCTAAACCTTCTGTTTCCAGGGAACCCAATAGAGCACATCTGTCTTCCCCACTAAACCATAAGCTTTTGATGGCAAGAACTGTATTTAACATCTTCAGCCTGTATTAAGCACAATCCTTACAATAGATGGGGCCCTCAAATAGCATTTCTTTTTTAAATGCTTTTATTTATTTGAGAGAGAGAGAGAGAGAGATCCACTGCCTCCTGCACACTCCCTATTTGGCATCAAGCCCACAACCCAGGCATGTGCCCTGACCAGGAATCGAAACTGGTGACCTCTTGGTACATGGGACAACACCCAACCAACTGAGCCACATCACCCAGGGCTTAAGTAGTATTTCTTATTCATTCACATGAAGTTAATCAATTAACGTGCACATTGGAAGGAGTGATTCTGCCAATTCAATAGGATCAAAGGACAATGCTTACCAAGGGCAAGCATAAGACACAGTTGCTGAACAGTAATCATCTGATTATTGTGGCAGTACCAGAATTTCAGCATCGGAGAGTCTTAGCATGTTCCATGTAGTTGCAAAGGGCTTGAAACTTGAAAATTGAAGCTGAGTTGGTAGGGCACTTCGAAGAATATTGAGGAAAGCATCCAATATCCATAATAAAGTGTGATAGGAAGAGGAAGGGAATACTGACAGACTGAGAGGATTCTGCTGATGCCCTCCCAAGGAGCAGCATAGCGCACCCACTGATCTCGGACATTTTTTAAAGTGCAAATTCCTTTGCTCCATTCCACCATTGAATCAGAATCCTCAGGGCTAAGCTAAGTTTTAACAACAACTAGACTGTGTTACTTGTTCTTTTAGCTGACTCCTAATAATCATGCATGTAATATTTAGCTTATGCTTAAGCAAATTGAATTCCTTTTCATTTTATCTTCCATGTTTGGCCATTTACCAACTTACTAGAATTTTCAATATGTAGTGGTCAGAAACAGTATTAAAAAAAACAACACCCCACTCTCTACTGGTTTCTTTTCTTTTACTTATTAGAAGTGTATATAAAGTGTTTGATAAGGGAAATAATTTAAACATGGGCAAATGAGGGTTTTTTAGGGGGTTCACTTTGTGATTTCCATCTACAATTCAAAATTGTTATAATTACTGGTAGTTAGAAGACTTAACACTTGCTAGGAATCAATCTATAATATACTCTAAAGCAGTGGTTCTCAACCTTGGCTGCACATTAGAATCACCTGGGAATCTTTTTAAAATCCTGATTTCTGGGCCTCATCCTCCGGAAATTGTGTTTCTTTGTTATGGGGTGGGGCCACAACATTAGTAACAAAGAAACAGAATTTCCGGAGGATGAGGCCCAGAAATCAGGATTTTAAAAAGATTCCCAGGTGATTCTAATGTGCAGCCAAGGTTGAGAACCACCGTCTTATAAGAACTCTTGTGATTATATTGGTCCCACCTGGATAATCCAGGATACTCTCCCCATCTGAAGATCCTCAACTTAACTACACCTGCAAAGCCTCTTTTGCCACATCCTATGTAATCCTATATAATAAAAGGCTAATATGCAAATTGTCCCCTCAACTGGGAGTTCGACCAGGTCACTTTGCTGCTGCCATCACTGTAAAGAAAGAAACTTTAAATATCCTCATTGAAGAGTTACATTTAAACCACAGCATGTTTGCTAGGATGGGTGGCAACTTTTACTACTATTAAGCAAAGATAGTTGGAATGGATATGGCCTGTTAAAGAATGCCTCCTTCTGCTTTAAAGAAACACACTAGTTATTTTTTCAATTCTTTTTTAAATTTATCTTTGTTTTTTTAAGTATTATAGATGTCCCCTTTGTTTGTGTGTGTGTGTGTGTTTTCCCATTGACCCCTTCAACCCTCTACCTACCCACCCCTCCCAGGCCTTCACCACTCTATTGTCTGTGTCCATGGGCTATGCATATATGCATTTAAGTTCCCCAGTTAATCACTTCCCATCCCCCACCCCTACCCCTGCTTTCTTTCTGAAATTCATCAGTCTGTTCCATGCTTCTATGTCACTGGATCTATTTTATTCATTAGCCTATTTTGTTCATTAGATTCCACGTATGAGTGGAGAGTATTATACTAAGCGAAATAAGCCAGTCAGAGAAAGAAAAGTATCACAATAGTTCATTTTAAACTTTGGCCTCTGTATTTACCTAGCACTAGCGACAGTGCTTTAGTCTTAGAAAGGAGAAAAGAAGAAAGGAAATGAAGAGAGCCCATGATGGCTGTTTGGGAACAGGAGTTCAACATGAAGAAATAGGGAGTGAAGATGGGATTCAGGAGTCCTTGGGAAATTCAGAAAACTAGGAATGAAAGGTATCCTGGAGATACAGACTCATAATTTATTCCTCTTGTTCCTAAAGCATAAATATGAGTAGGTTATAAAATGTTCTGTTTTCCTTATGCTCATGAAACCCCATTCCATTGGCTCCTGCCTGACTGACCTGGAGACTTGGGGCTCCAGCCTCATAGTCTTACATTCTGCATCCCATACTCCATTCTCTGGGGAAAGCAGAACATCAGCTCCTCTCTAAGCATGCTCCCTTTGCTCCCACTTACAATATCTTTGTTCTTGATCTCCCCAACTACCTGGAATGTTATATCTTCTCCACACTGGTGTGAAACCCTGCAAAGTTTATTGTAAACCTCACCTCCTTTAACAAGCCTTTCTAATACTTCCAAGTGTTCTGACCCTTCCCTGAGCCTGCGCCATACCTCCTAGAAGTACTCATAATAGACTATCTTGAATTATAGGGAGAGCTTGGGAGATAGGTCCCTGGTGGGGCCTCCTTGCCTTTTCTGTACTGACCTCTTTCCCAGTAGCTTTGTATCCTCCTACCTGCAGAGAACTCTATATGATTTTTTTTTTATCACCTCCTACCCCAGACTAGCCATCTTTAGGCCTAGACATGTGACATCACTCACCTCTATATCCTTTGCAGGCCCTCTTCTAGTACCCTGAACACCAAAGGCCCTCAAATACCTAAAGTGGGAGTGGAATGAAGGAAGGGAGAATGGGCTGAAGAAGAAGCAAGTGGAAGGAGAGAAAGGGGGAGGGAAGGAGGGAATAAGGAAAGAAGGGCCAACCGTTTTTTTCTCCCTCAGTCTATTTGTAGGTTACAAATTACCTAATATTAATCCTCTCTATCCTTTATTACTCAATTTTCCTTTTTTACTTTCCTAAATCAGCAGTTTTGGTCTCAGTTTACAATGCAGCATAGATTGAGTGAACACTGATCTAAAACTGATCTGCTGTTGCTAAATGCTTAAGCATTTGGTCATGTAAGAGTGATGTACTAATGACCTACTATATCCACACACAATGCTGGGCTCTGGAAATACAAAATAGACAGGCATTGGCCTCCTAGAGCTAAGCATTGAGCGCTCACTCCTTGGGATGAGCATACCCGCTGACATGAGCAGCTTGCTCTGTGACTGTGTTATTATGGGCCCTGGAGGAGAACCCCGACAAGGGAAAGCAGCAGAGTCCACAACCCCTAGAGACCCCTTGAATGCATTTACACTGCACACTGTGGAGCTGGGAGTCTCTTGGGTGCCATTCAGGACTTGTGTCATGGTGAGAACAATTAGGGACTTTAAGGGGGGTATTGGAAAGCCAAGCACTGAGAGCCACCTGATTCATTTGTTACATTCAAATTTTCTCTCTTGGCCCCATGAAGCTTTGTATATACAAAATACCATTCTAAGTCTCTCAGTTTTCCATCTTTACTGCTGTGTTTAGCTCCCCTGACTGTGTTCCTTCTGAAATAAAGTTAGCGGAGAGGCTGGGAGCATTAAATTCATAGTCAGTGTCATTCCTTCAAATAGGTGTGTTAGGCAGCTGTCTGCACAATAAGATTGGAGGGCACTACCAGAATTAAAGTATGTCCTCCACAACCCCTGTCCGCCTTATCATAAAAAAATGCAGTCTACTGAAACTATTTTCCCTGGGTCAGAAAAAAAAAATTAATGGCATATTTTCTCCAAATTTCAAAGCAAGGAAGCCTACTATTTTAAACTTTTCACTTAGCATATTTTTTTTCATATGGGTACATATTGCTTTTATTTATTTTCTTTGTTTGGGGAGACTATTTTTTTTAATTTCTTTATTGATTAAGTTATTACATAATAACTTAATAGTCCTTATCCTCACATTACCCCTCCATCTACCCCCACTCATGCCCTCACCCCCCTGTTGTCTGTGTCCATTGGTTAGGCCTATATGATTGCATATAAGTCCTTTGGTTGATCTCTTCCCCTTACCCCCACCCTCCCCTACCTTCCCTCTGAGGTTTGACGGTCTGTTCGGTCTGATCAATGCTTCTCTGTCTCTGGATCTGTTTTTGTTTATCAGTTTATGTTGTTCATTATATTCCATAAATGAGTGAGATCATGTGTTCACTTAGCATATTAACAGGGATTCATATGTTAAACATCTTGATAAAAATCATAAGCATGCATGCGCATGCGCGCGCGCACACCCACACACACACAACTGTATCTCCTTCATTTAGAATCTATGTGGTGGTAACTTGCCAAACATTATAAAAATAATACTGTCTTCATTATTCCCACATTGGTTCATTATTGTCTATTTAAGCAGAGTGACCCTATTGAAGAAGTGAAATATGAAAACCCATTTCTTCAGAGTGGGATAAAATGTAGCTAAAGGATATTTTGGTAAGACCTATTGGTGAATGTACTTAGGAAGCAAGAAGACAGCATACAACAGAGACAGTGATGGCAGTCCTAAATGCCAGAGATGTCCAGGGTGGATATGCAGGAAAATCAGGCAGAAGGAGAGGCTCCAAAGAAGAGCAGATCCCTGCAGGTGGGGAGATACAAAGTGATTGAAGAAGAGAACAGTATAGAACAGGCAATAAGGCCCACCAGTGACCTATTTTCCCAGCTCTCACTGTATTGTGTCTCCAGAGATCAAATGAGGCCAAGAAGGGCACAGTGTACTTAAAATAAAAAGTCTACCAATTCTGAGTGGGGGCGCCATGTGAGTGATCATAAGTCAATAAAGTGAGAGGCCAGAGGATTAGATGCACTGAAATTAGCCTCAACAAGAACAATTGCTATGTAGCTAAAATACTCAGCTGAGAACTTGTATCATATCAAGAAACAGGAATCATGTATCATGGGAGAGCCAACAAATTGTGGGATCTCACAAACGTAATTTCCTTCTCATCCAAAATTTCCCTGGGGGCTAAATTTACACCATGGGACATCCTTTACTTCTACACTGTATGTAATTTCTTTACAGTTTTTATGAGGCCACTGTAATCACCTCTGGCTATATTTATAATTAATTTTCATTCTGACAGCAATAAGAATAACACTTATTTTCTCTTTTAAAGTGCAATTATTAAAAAAATAAAGTGCAATTATTTTGCAGTATCAGACAATTTTATGTTATAATAGTTGAATTCTAAAATTTGAATGTGAATTTTCTTGTGTTGGAACTTTGAATGTATGTTCATAGCAAGTCAGATACTCTAACTCTATTCTTCCAAAATCCAACTTCTTGGATCCAAATTCCACCACCATAAGCACTTACCTTTCATTTTGTATTTAAGATAAACATGATTCATGTGCATATGCAATGCAAGTATTTTGACTCTAGATATATAGGCCTTTTATTTACAAAGATTGCAGGAGTTACTCCAAGGGGTCTAGAATCTTTCTATGTAGATAAATAATGTATTTCAAAGATGTAAGTATACCCTGTTGTGACTATTCACAGTCAAATTAATTTTAAAGAATTACTATGTTCATAATAATTTTATTATTCATTTTCTCAATCAGCTGATACTGAAAGAACAACTATGGTTAAGTGGTCTTCCAAATTTTTTAATGAAAAAGGGGAACTGTATACCAGAAAATGATGAAGATCACTATACTAAGCCACAATTCTATTATATGTAAATGTTGATAGGGTAAGAACCTACCAATTAAATCACTTTGATCATACCATGAGAAAATAAACCACTGTGAATAATTTTATGATTATTCATACAGTGATTTATTATAATTCACATAATTAACAAACACATTGAAAGAATGAAGGCCTATAATTATATGATCACAATGCACAGTCCATTTCATTTTTTTTTTTGGTGAGTCCTAACTCCACACACAGCTTCCTGACTTAGGAAATTATTAAAAAATACAATCTAATTTTAAATATATATTCTTAAACATGCAGCCCTTGTATGAATAAAATAATTCATTTAGTACCATTTTTGTATTTTACATATATATACATTGTAACTATAACATACCCTTTGAATAGCCTGTTATGAAAAATATTACTTTTAATGTTTTCATATGAAAACAGGAAAGATCAGATTTTCAGAAGCAAAATATTAAAGTGCGTTGCTTTCTCCCTCTGCTTTATCCACAGTTCACAGCTTGGCAGTTACAGATAGTGTGATAAGAAAGCAGCACCAGGCTGGTCAGTCATCCCTTCTCTAAAGCTAAAAGCCTTAGAAGTCTTCAAGTTTGGGCACCTGAATATTGTTTCTAAACAGAGGAACCAAAAGACATTTCAATTAAAGATCTTTCATTGTAAGCCAGTGGTCAGGGTAAGCAGCAAGGGTATGTCCATCGAGCCATGTGGTTGGCTTGTAATGGAACTCTATCTGCAGTGTAAAATACTCCAGGGTGGCATTCTCTGGGTGAAAATTAAAAGCATAGTTGTAAGATGATTAGCAGAATTTGTCAAATAAACAAGCCTGTCTACATTCCTACAATATTCCTTAGTAAATCTGCTAGAGCAAATCTAAAGCATTCCCATGCGACAGAAGGCATATGCATTTTTAAAATATAGGAAACCAAGAAAATGCTTGCTATTTAAAAGCATCAGGGAAGTCACATAAATAGGCATGATCACATTCATCTGGAACAGAGAAATATTGGGGATTCTTAAGGTAAAAAGCAAGACACTGAGAATTTAGGGAGATGCTCTTATAGCAGGAAAGTTCTTTAAGTTCATGTATACCTGCTTTTATTTACAGCAATAATGTTCCCCTTTCCAATTCTACCCTAACTAAAATATAAAACTTTCTTTTTCTTTTCACATGATTATCCAGTCACCTAAAAACATATATGGAAGGTGATATCACTAGCTATATCCTTCTCACATGTGGAAATGTATTTATGTTAAGACACAAGAACATTAAAGAAATGCAGTGATAATAGTGACACATGGGGGATTGCTTCCCCCTAAAGAACCTTAGCAATTATTGCAACTAGCACATTCCAAAACAGAACTATTATCTTTATGTCCTCTATTATGCTTAGTATTCAAACCCATTCTGATTTTTTAAATAAACTGACAAATGAGGGTAGCTCTTTTGGTCAACTGATCCATTTTAAGTGGTAGCATCAAGTTTGTTTGTGAACAGTTGTGTACTCTTGTTACCCCAAACAAAAACACCTAAGTATTCAGGAGCATTTAAAAAGAAAAGCAATCAGCTTAAAACATTCTCACATACAAAGCCCTTTTTTTACCATTCCTTAAATACTATTCAAAAGCAACTTTTTTTTCAGTTACTTAAGACAACTATATTCCCATCTGAATACTGCTGAAAAAAAACTGAGTGCTGAGTGAAAGTTAGCAATCAAACCTTGGAATTTATCTGTGTTGCTTACTCACTGAACAGCTGTAACTATACTAGAAAGCTAACTGTAACCAGTACTAGAAAGTGACTATAAAGATTTACAATAAGGGTGTGAGAGAAAATGCACTGTTACATTCATCCAACTTTGGGGAACCCTTAATAATAATAATTTCATGTATCTCGAAGGCATAGTGTGATGGTAAGCACTTAGTCACACATCTTGTCTCTTTAGTGCAACATGTAACTGTTGTATTTTTTAATGATTTTTTTGAACACAGAGAGGTAAAATGCAAGGTCAGAAGTCTCAAGGCTTGTAACTGACAGAGCCTGCAGTGGTGGGCAGGCCCTCTGACTCAGCCCCAAATTCTCCAATGCCTGATGTCTCAGAGAGCTGAACTCCTTCCTCTTTGAGATCCCTGATATAACTAATGGAAATAGGATTGGAATTTAATAAGAAAAATGCTGACACTGCCTTATCTATAGCTGCCCAAATGGTGCCATTATAATTATGCTTTTTAAGTTGAGCATTACCAGAAAACTTGCTACTTTTAAGTCTTATTAATCAACACTTGGGTGCTCTGGTTGCCACACATTATGGAGTAGTCTGCTTTATAAAAACACGAGATTTGCCAAACACCAAAGATTATATTGTTGTAAGGCAAAGTATATCCCAAACCCTTCAGGGTATAACATATGAAAAGATTCTGAAATATAAATCTTAAATTAATGCCAAAAGTTCAGTTCTTAAAATGTTTTTATCTATTTGTCATTTTAACAATAACATTATTTGTTCACATACGTTGCAAACATAATAAAATTTCCTTTTAAAATGTTCTCTAGTTTTAGGAATACTGTGATTACTTGTCAGCTAAATCTGATTTTGCTAAAGCAACTGGTCAGGAAACAAAATTAATATTTTCTATATTTATAACTGGGATTTCTTATATTTTCCCAAATATTTTCTAACTATATAACCTGAGCTGACAAAATGGCAATAAACTAGAGAAATAGATATTCTATTTTAAATTACTCTCTTCATGTTTAAGTGTTTATCTATTAAGCAAAGCTTTTTATTATTGATTTGTAGGATGCCTAAGAAAAATGCCATAACCTGCCTCAGTTACATAATCCTCTACAAAAGAAAGTAACAGGTTATAAAGTGCTATTAAAATGATTGAAACTGTCTTTCCTAATGTGAATATATGCAGTCTTCAATTAAAAGGATAACAGTGATATGTGTATGTACGTTTCACGGTCATTGTCATTTTTAGAGACTTCTTTTCCTTTCTAGTATTATTTGTATCCACTACTGAGCTTATAAAGCCTCTAGATTATGCCATTTTGGTAACATGCATGTGATTTATGTCAGAAAACAACTGAGAATGTCATTTATAAAATATTAAAATAAGGAGTGCAGGGAAAAATCATTGCAGACTCTTCTGCACATAGTTGAAGACGAACAGCATGGAAGCAGCTGTAGTGTTACCCTGACCCCTGAAGGAAGGAATCAGGAGTTAACTTCACTTCCAATTTCCTACACAATATGAACACCAAACCTCCAAATCCACTGGCACAACATATCAGTGTTTGGGGCATGTCCTGCAAAAATAAGAAAGTCATCTCAAATATCAGAGCTCAAAATTTCATTCCACCATCCCACTATTCTGATTTGGGGTGAGCAGATCTTTTCAAAGTTACTTAGTCGATATCTAGATCCTGCAACTGACTCCATAGGAAAAAAATGAAAGAATCATTTCATCTCCATGATAAAAAAAAATACAGAAGTCATTTAGCCCTTTTTTTGTAAAATAAATGTAAAGGGAAATAGGAAATCGCACAACTAGGTGAGAAGAGAAAATTATTTAATTCAACAGGGTTAGGATTTTAGCAGGAGTTTCATTATGAGGGAATATATAATCCATTAAGGAAAAAAGATCCTAAAACAGTAGAAGGCCAAAAGGAGCTTATGTGTATCTTCTTTTAAAGAAAATCACAGCTCCAAATAAAACATCAGGGAAAATGACATTTTATTCTGCAGTATTCCTTTCTCTGTACAGGGAGCACAGTACATTTATCTCATTTCATGGTAAAAGTCACAGGCGGCTGCAACATGTCCTTTAAGCCATTCAATAAGTAAAACTTGAAAATGGATTGCTCTTTATTCTGGGATTTGTTTTAAAACTGAATTCATTGCCATTTATTTTTAATTTAACAGGATATCATTACATTTGAAGGTTTTTACTTCTCTTTCCCCAGAGGGTTAAAATGGCCCAGAAACGGGTTGTCAAGGCAAAGATAAAGGTACCAAGCACTCATTTCTAACACACTGTGGAGGCAATCGTTTTTATTAAGGGAACCACAAGACTGAAATCTGCATCAAGCTCTAGCAGGAAAAATGCAAGCAAAGACCCCAAATAGTCATTCTGTTCAGTCTTCATTTCAATAGATTTAACTTTCTTCTCAGTTGGGGTCACATATTTCAATCATTGGGCACAGAACTATGACCTTGGATGGGAACAGCAGTCCGGATTACTCAATGGGGCACTTGTGAAACATTGCGGACTCTCATTTCTGACTCTCCACGGGTGTGGCAAAAATTGCTCCTGTCCAGCCCTAAAGCTTACATGATCGGCTGTCCCTCAGAAACTCACTGTGAGAAAACTCATGCTAAATTCACCACAGAGATCAGGGTTTACAGGACCTTTGGAGCTAATCTCAGTCCGCCCTTCTCCTCCTCCTCTGTTAACTGTTACAAGCCCTCAAAAGTTAATAGGGTGATGGAGCCTCTCTCTATACAATCATTTCATCTCACTATCGTTGACTGAAGCTCACTGATGTAATGAAGTTACATAATCACTGATTATGCACGACTTCCATCCATCTTCCTACATATCCACATATCTTCTCCCTTTCCCTTCAGATGAATCTACCCGGTGAGATTTATAACACATGTAAATGCTCCATTCTCTCATCATAGGTACTGAATATTGGACTTTAGCATTGCAGTACGGTGCACTGAACCATGTCATCAATATTGATTTTTTTATCCCATTTCCTAGGCAGAATATGTTTAAGCATCCTTCATGCTCTAGTCTCTAACTTTTTACTGGAAGGGTAAAATAGATGTGGCAGATAGGACGCATCCTCAACTTAAGGTTAAGGGAAGTGTGTAATTGCCTGCATATCCAAAGCTAGCTGCATTGCAATAAAAAGATGCTTTCTGGTTCCAAACCTTCAACTCCTCTGCACGTGGGTCACAGCTTCAGTTATTTAGGGTATTGGAGAAATAATTATATTATGGGCAATTGAACTTGAGGGCAGAAAAGCATTATTGTGACATTTGAAATGATATTGCACTATTCTTTTCTCTTTTTTGGTCATTATTTTCAGCTTTTTCTTTTCTTTTTCATTCTGAATGATAATCCAATGGACAAAAAGTAACCTAGGGCACTTAATAATTTCCAATAATCACAACCTAGAGAACAAATTAACAATGATTATCATCTTAAAGTTTAAGAACTTGACAAGTGGGATGTCCCTGTCCCATTGCGGCTGTGAAATGCAGCAGAATGCTGCACTGAGTTGAAAACATCTTTCTTTAAATAAATAAAAAGTAGCTCGTTTCATTTGAAATAGGGCTCTTCGGTAACTGTTCCTTACACTACTGCTACCTCTTCCAGAACACAGGAGCCACAAATATTGCATCCAAACAAAAGAGTGACTACCCAAAATTAATTCAAGACACTCTTCCATATAAAAATAATTGGAGGTGGGGAGTGATGCTCCGATTTATTTTTAATTACACTCAGAATACACACACACACACACACACACACACACACACACACAGGCACAGGCACAGGCACAGGCACAAGCACACACACCAACACACCCAACTGCAGTTATTCCATTCAGTGCCAATAACGGCCACATCACAGCCATGAGTGCGATGCAGCAATCATCCAAGTCACCCATTCCCATTACAAACGCCCAAGTTTGCTCACGCCACTGATGGATTTGCATATATAAAATGACCTTACCCACAACAGTCTTCCAAATTTTTCTCCTCTGGATATCAGTCGGTAAGGTAATTGCTGGTCATCACAATGCGTATTCAGAAAAATCCACGTTTTACTCCCGTGTTCTTTTTCTTGTTTTGCTAGCAATTAATATCATGAACAAGATACCCATTCACAAATGCCAAGTTCACCATAAAAGCAGATAATTCCATACAGCTCTTCCCTACAAGACTGCCTCCAGTTAGTTCTCAAAGTGCCCGATTGTTTGGTGAAGATACAATCCAGGTGCAGAGCAGGGAGGGTGGAAGGAAGACTAGGAGAAAAAAGAAGAGGCAAATAGAAAAGGAGAGACTGAGAGAGGAGAGAGCAGAAAAAGAGGGAAGAAATTAGAAAAAAAAAAGGAAGGAAGGAAGGAAAAAGGCCAGTAAGTAAGGAAGTCTGTGAGCTCTATTTCAGGAACCAGAGTCTTGCTTGCAAATCTTTCGAATACATGTAGCCTCTCAGATCTTCTTGGTCCCCAAGTAAAATTTCCAGGTCCGGGATGCAGCCATAAGAAAGAATCCTATGTATATTTCACAAGTATCCTGCAATAACAGATCCAACGGGGTTTTCCTTGTACAGTACTGCTATGTGAAAGCACACAACCCCTGCTGTTTGGGAAGGTGTCTCCTGGGTCCTAGCTCTCTTCAGCAGCCCCCAAAAATGATTTTTTGAAAAGAGTGGAGGGGGGAAAAAGCAGCTTTGCGTTTGCCTTGAATGATGCTAATCCTGAGCGAAAACGACAAGCAAACCACGAATACCACAAGATCTTGATAAATAGCCACAATCCACTCAGAATATCCCAGGGAAGAAGGAGCGAAAACAAGAAAGAGAAACTGCAATGCATAAATGATTCCAGTGTTTCTACAAGATCGGTTCATTTGATTGAATGCATTCTCTGGTTTGCTGCAAGTCATAAAGAGGATAGTGTTACTGCCACCCAATGGATATTTTAGTACTAGCCAATCCACAGAATGCCATCGATTTTCAAGTTTTAGTTTTCAGAAGATTGAAGAGGAAGGAGAGTAGCCTGGGAATCTTTTGGAAAGGACCCTGAGAGGGCTCAAATGAGAATCTGTCCTTCCTGGCAAATGTGGATCGGCAAATGTGGACGCTCCCAGTCTTGTGCTAGCCACCTTAAAATTACGGTTCCATTTGTCTGGGAAGCAGAAAGGTACAGAGAGCGATGCCTAAACCGACACGCTCATAAGAATCTCCTTTTCATCTCTCTTTAGAGCAGAGATGTTACTGCGTGCGATCTCCATCTCTCTCTCTCTCCCTCCCTCTCTCTCTCTCTCTCTCACACACACACACACACACACACACACACTCTCTCTCTCTCTCTCTCTCTCTCTCTCTCTCTCTCGCCCATTCTCAATTTCACTTTAAGCTGGATTTCAAAAGGGAGAGGGATGGGGTGGGGGCTGCTCAAACCTCAGGTGGCAAGGTGATAATTGTTTCTAAGGGGCAGTTTTGCAGAGTGCCTTTGTCCGTATTGGTATGTAAAACTGTGAGTCCCTCAGGTAGTAACCCCTCTCCAAAGCCACTCTTTCAGTTTGGGGAAGAGAAAAATCTTCCCTGAGTGGAGCTTTGAGAAGGGTGCTTCTGAAGGCGCTCTGGGAGGCGGGCGGGGGGGGGGTGTCCCCAGAAAGGAGGAAATTGAAGAGGATCTTCCTCCCACCCACCCACTGTGTAATAGAGTTAGCTGCACGATTCTGAGATGGAGTCCTGCTGGGAAAAGAGGGAAAAAGTACGTACTGGTCAAATACATTAGGGTATTTGCTCAATTTAAGATCCTTACCCTTTTTACTACCTTGGAATAGTGGTTCTGTACTCTTCAAACTTGAATGTATGCATAATCGCCTGGGTGTCTTGCTAAAATGCAGATTCTTATTCAGCAAGTCGAGTGAAGCCTGCCAGTCTGCATATCTAATAAACTGGCCCATGGACTGCCATCACCATGTTAGGTTCTGACAGGGTGATGGGCCTGACAATGAAAGGCCTGAGAAACACTTTCCAATCACCACCCCTCCATCTTTCCACTCTTTTAAAAATATATTTTTATTTCAGAGAGGGAGGGAGAGGGAGAGAGATAGAAACATCAATAATGAGAGAGAATCATTGCTCGGCTGCCTCCTGCACACCCCACAGTGGGAGATCAAGCCCACAACCTGGGCATGTGCCCTGACTGGGAATCGAACCATGATCTCCTGATTCATAAGTTGACGCTCAAACACTGAGCTACGGCAGCTGGGCCCATCTTTCCACTGTTCAACCTTTTCCATACACCACTTCTAGGCTCCATTCTAGAAAACCTTAACCCACTCTACACCATTTCCCACAGACTTTTGTAATGTAAGGTTTAATAGGATAAACCAAAAATAGAACAGTAAATAGGTAAAGCAGCCTGGGCCCTAGAGAACTGTGTCTTTGTTTCATTTAGGGAGTAAAACACAATTGAAGATAAAGGAAACACTTGCAAATATATGGCAAAATGAGAGCTAAACTAATGCAAGCTAAACTCAATGCACTGGTGAGACTTGAATGGGGGCTGGGAGACTGGAAAGGAAGGTCAACCTGTATTTTTAAGGAAGGAGCTGTATATTGAAATTTCCAATTCAAGCTGAGGAAAGATCTGGTTAAAGTGTGTAGCAAGTCTTCCATGGTTTCTCCCTGGAGGGAACTCACCCAGATTAACCTCCTATGGAACGTTGGTTCTCTTCTCCCTGCTCAGTCCCAACGTGCACTAATCCAGAGCAAATTTAGAACTGCAGGTCAAGGGGAAGTATATTCTCTTCTTGTAGCAGGTGATTCACATTTCAACACCTATCACAGTCCCTTAGCTGACCCATTTAAGTGAAGAACTAGACCTCAATTGGACTGGGAGGGGGCACAATTAACAAATTTAATTGCTTCAAGCAAAGTTTAGAAGTCTTGGACTATATGCTCAAATCCTTGATTTAAATCTAATTTCTACTTCTAAGTGGCCATAATTACCTGAGGGAATCACTTTAATTTCTCTTGGTCTCAGTTTCCTTTTTTGAAAAATGACAGGTTGAAATGAACCGGTTGCCAAGGTCTACTCCCGCTCTACGTGGTGCAAAAAAAAAAGTCTTCTATTTGCAAGGCTTCTGCTAGTCAGTTTGTTACTCTACCCAGAGTATGAGTTCTAATGATTACCTTGGCATGGTCTGCATGCGAAAGAGTATCCAGAAGCTTTGAAAAGTGTGTTAAAGACACAGGTGAACATTTGACCATTTCAATTCTATTGCAAAAGATGATTTAAAACACGGTCTCTTTGGATCAGGAAGGAAAGTGGTTTGTTTGAAATCGAGGTGTGCCATTGTCTATTCCTGGATCTTACAGAGCCAACTGTGGGCTTCACTGTTTGTTGCCATGGGATCCTCTTTGTGCGAACTGTCTTGAACTGTGTGGGAACATTTTCCTCTTGCCTCCCTTCAGTTCTCTAACTCCTCTGAAGATATGTGTCAGAACAAAATGTTGCTGCATTATTGCCAATTAAGACTAACAGCAGCTGCAAGGTGCATCTAATTAAGAATTTTAATTACTTCACCGAATTCTCATTTGCAGATGTGTAGAGCATTAAAAAATGTATTGTGATTTTATTTTAAAATCTGAATAAAAAACTGACCTCCCTTCCAAAGGTAGGTAAAAAACTACACAACTCAATGATGGGTGTTAAAAAAGGCTTTGGCATAGGAAGTATATATACCTTGGCACACTGAATGTAGTAAGTGATACTACATTCAGGATTAAAAAATTGCGAGCATATCCATAAATATACTTCTTTTTTATGAAGGCAAATTTCAAAATAATGCAGAAATTAATAATGTATTATTTGAACAGAATGCTTGCATATTACATAGTTCTTCTCAAATGTTCTGTTCTTTTTCTTTTCCAGTAATGGGATGGTTAACAGTAAGTTTGGTGCAGCAGTATGGGTATTGTAGTCTATAATCCAAAGCATTATGGGATTTGTAGTAAAAACTGGCTGCAGATCAATTCCATGCTTCTAGCTTTTCTCAATTGAAGGAACTACTGTTTATTTCATAATAATAAAAAAGAAGCATGTCAAGATACTTTAAATAAGACATTCATTTTAAGGAAACAAAGTTGGTATTACTAGGAATATAAAATTAGAGTTTAACTACAATAATATTCTGACTGAGATGGAGAATACAATAACATCTACTTTATAAGCCACAAATAACTTGAGTGAGCTATTAACATTACTATCCTATAGCTAAGGTTTCAAAATAACTTTCATTATTTTTGTAGTAAAAAGTGAGAAATACAAGGTTTTGTATTTATGAAAGAGAACTGTGAACACAGGAAATGAACTCAAATTCTTATGAGTTCACCTTTAACTATCAGCAGCCTACATTTAATTTTTTTACATTTCACATCATTCCTTAGAGAAGTGAGCAAGAGTTGCATTTAATCTACCTTTTCAGATCTTTTGTTATACAAAAATACTCTGAATATTCAGAGTAGCTCCTCTTTTTTAATGAAATTCTTAAGGCTGACATATCTGGAAAATGTCTGGCATGGGATATTTAATTCTGTTGAAATTTAATTAATTATGGAAATGTATAAATTAAGGAGTTAAAATTCAGTTCATCTGTTGTATGCTGATGATTCTGTGTAAATAAATACATAATTTATAGAGATTTTGATTTAACTCTGTTGGAAATTTATATCAAAGTTCATTACACATTTTCTGTATGATATAATTTCAAACTATCTCCCCAATAATGTTCTAGGAAATCAGTTCCCCTTTGTTATAAAGGCTAAAGTAGGACTCTTCAAGGTCTCTTCCATCTGTGAAAGTCTCCATTATCATTCTAAGTTACTTAGAAAGCATTTTAAACCTAAGGTTGCTTACTTTTCTCTTTCTCTCCTTAAAGAGGAGTCCATCCACAAAAAGGCAGCGCTAAAGCAAAACTGTTATTACAGACATGAATAAATACAAAATCAAGTGCCCTTCATTTTCAGGCCTTTTGCCAGCAACATTCATTTAAACCCACCACCACATATTCTCAAATAATGGACAGACAAAGATGAGAATTTCAGCGAGCCCCCACCGTAAAGTTCAGAAATAATAAAGAGTGCTAGGAAAAAGCAAACAGTAACAGCGAAGAAAAATGCCATGCCTGCTTTTCTTTCAGATTTCTAAGTTTTGAATCATAAAAAATATACAAATATATATCTTCTTGAATGCAGTTTACATTATTGTTCGTACTGTGAATATTTCTTTTATGGCCATAAAAATAAAAGCAATGCCCCAAATGAAACACTATGTACATAAGCGATGCAAATGCATCCCCGGTGGAAAGCCGGCTGGCTGCTGGTGGGAGGGTATATTTATACAGTGCCTTTCATTTGGAAGGTTCCCAAAATGATTTGCAAACTGTATATAGAGGAATTGCTCACCATGGAAATTCACCCACTTCCAGGAGAGAATGCAGAAGTCATTCCATGCTGACAACTAGTTTAAATAAAACCACAGAACAACATTTCAAGTGGCTAAAATTGTCATTGATTCAGGAATTGTGCATTGAAAACCCACTATGTGCCAGGTACGGTTTGAGGTACTGAGGATATCAATGTGGATATATCCAGTCATGTTTCTTGCTCTCCCAAAGCTTGTTTTATTGAAATCTGACCAGAACTCAGGAATTAAAAGCCCTATTTCTTGGTGAATTTCTGACCTCTGCATATGATTCTACTGAAACAAACCACTTGCTACTTTTTATGTATATTTATACCAGGCTTCATGATATCCAGATGCATGTCCTGCGGCAACGCATTCTACTTCAAATGGATCACACACGCAGAAAAATAGCTTCAACTATTATGGTTGAAGCAGGTAAAATGACAATAGCATTTTCTGCATTGTATGATTCGGAACAGGTAGGGCAGAATTAAAAGCCTTCTGGGTTTGGGTAATTAAATGAAATGGTATTGCTGTATATACATGGAGGGCCACTTCCATTGAAATTATTCAGGACACTCTAAGGCAGCGGTTCTCAATCTGTGGGTCGCGACCCCTTTGGCAGTCGAACGACCCTTTCACAGGGGTCGCCTAAGACCATCCTGCATATCAGATATTTACATTACGATTCATAACAGTAGCAACATTACAGTTATGAAGTAGCAACGAAAATAATTTTATGGTTGGGTCACAACATGAGGAACTGTATTTAAAGGGCCAGAAGGTTGAGAACCACTGGGGTATATAAAAGAGTTTAGTGAAGGAAGAGAGCAGCGTGAGCAGAATCAAATACCAGTGTCTCCTAAATTTACTGGATTTATAATATTTTTCAAGTGGAAATAGAACAGGAAAAAAGGGTAAAGCAGACTGTCAAAGTTCAGCCCAGATCCCCTGAGGTTCTAGCTTTGTGTGCTCACAGCCATCAATCCCTTCTTTGTGCTTTGCATCTAAAGGCCAGCACCTGGACCCTCTTTAACTACTGTTTTTGGGCTACTGGTGCTGCTTGACTCACACATGATGAGAGGTGGAAGTGCCTGGAATTGACAACTCTCTGCTGCCTTAGCCAGTGATGAACTGATAGAGGAGCATGAAACTCTAGCTCGTTTGGCTATAGTTCGCAAAAAACGCTGAGGCATAATTTATACCCCAGAGGTCCCCTGTGAAATCAGGCTGAAGCTGGGACTTGCGAGTAATCACATCCTTGCTTGGTATCTGGGAACCTAACAGAGGTGACAAGAAATAGTCATAAGGGTCCCATCTCTAGCTTTAAGTAATCAACCTGTATAACAGAAACAGATAATTCATTCATTTATCCATTTGTCTATAGTTGATCCCTTATATGTGTGTACCAGGAATGAATGTGCTCTAGGAATGAAGTACAGTTCCTGTCCTTAAGGAGCTCATGTCTAGCAATAGAGAGAGACACACACATATTGCATATTATATACAATTTGATAAGTTCTCTGAGATCTGAATTCATCCTAAAAGAATCAAGGAAGACTGAACCTGAGGTGTTATTTCAATGACCTTGAGGGATGAGCAAAATCAAAATCACATAATGAGTGAAGACCAGGAATGAAGAGTAACATACAAGGAACCAATTTTCTTCTAAGGAAATAGCATTGGTCCTGTTAGTAGAAATCAAAGTGTTTAAAGTCATAAAATCAGGTTTTGAAGGGGGCTTTAGAGGTAACCTTGAATAGCCTCTTTATTTTAGTCAGAAATTGAGCCTCACTCAGCCGAATGACATTCTTATTTAAGCTCACAAAGCTAGAAAGTGGTAGGAGTTCTCTTCTGGCATGACTCAGCCATATTGCCTGTCAGCCTTTTCTTTAAAAAGAGAAATTGAGGACTTAATAGAAATATCTGATATAATAAGAACTGGTTTGAATCCTGGCCTATCACTACATGACCTTGAGAAAAGTCCTTGCTTCCTCTGAGCCTCAATGTCCTTCTATAAAAACATGAACTTAATAGAATAACCTTCTCCGGGGATATTGTAGCATGTGCGCCTAGCAGAGTGTCTAGGACACAGTATATGTTTGAAAGAAGTATGCTTTGTTTTAATTTAACTTTTAAAATTTGTTTTAATATTTTCCACATTCAGAGAATGTTACAGTGGTGTAGATGAAGACAAGGATGTTTTTATTTTTGTTTTTAATAGAGTAGTTATAGAGTTGAAGGGAACCAGACATTGAAGTAAGATAGCTCTTGCTGCCCTAGCTGGTTTTGCTCAGTGGATAGAGCATCGGCCTGCGAACTGAAAGGTCCCAGATTCTATTCCCGTCAAGGGCACATGCCCGGGTTGTGGGCTCGATCCCCAGTGGGGGACTTGCAGGAGGCAGCCCATCTATGATTCTCTCTAATCATGGATGTTTCTATCTCTCCCTCTTCCTTCCTCTCTGAAATCAATAAAAATATATTTTTTAAAGATAGCTCTTGCTTTCTTTCTCTTTTTAAAAATAAACTGCATTTGTTTTTCATTAGGTCTAACCCTGTCTCTGATTAAAACTCATGGATATTATTGATGGATCATCAATTTGTTCAGTACAAGCCAAGTAAGCGAGTCTGCTTCTTCTAAACAGCTAGTTATAATAATCATGAACACAGTACTGAAACATATATTTGCCAATTAAAGAAGTCTGTTTTATACACATTGCAAAAGAGGATAACCATATGGCAAATGAATGTATGAAAAGGTGACTTCATAAGACATAATGGTGATGTAAATTTAAACTGCACTGCAATATCATGACACATTCATGAGGATGTTTAAAATGAAATAATGGACAATAGAAAATGTGGGCAGAATTGCAGCAACTGCAACTCATATCTACACCTGGTAAAATTAAAAATTGCTTCAATAAGCTTGGAAAACTTTCAGCAGTGCCTGTAAATTCTAAACATATGTATAACCAATGATACCATCAATTTTATTCCTAGGTATGTACCAAACAGAAATGCATACATATTTTCACCAAAAACATGTATTAGGAAATTCAATAATACTGAATGTCAACTGTAACTGAAAAATACAATTAAAAAAGAAAAATATTTAAAAATAAATGAATAAAATTGTGCAGCCATTTTGAAAAAAAAATAAAGTTCACAGCAGTTTTATTCAAAAGTTCCAAACTGGAAACTATTGGAATGCTCACCAACAGTAGAATGGATGAATATGTTGTGGTATGTTCATACTGCAGGCTACCAATAGGAGTGAGAACTAACAATCTATGGCTATTCATGGAATATATTAGAATCTCACAAACGTAATGTTGAGCAAAAGAAGGCAGACACAAAGAATATACCCTGTAAGTTTGCATTTATAGAAAGGACAAAGTCTACTCGACACTGTAAAACATCAATCAACATAGTAATTTCCCTATGACTAGAATGATGCACAAGTGGAACACATAGTTTTAGCTAAGAGAAAAGTGGTACAACCAGGTGCTGGTAATGTTCTGTGTGTTTTTTTCCCCCTAACATTGGTTACTTGGGTATATTTATACTGTGAAAATTGATTGAGCTGTATGCATGTAATGTGTACACTTTTGTATTTTTCATATTTTAATACAAAGTTATTTTTAAAAAGAATTTTGTTGCATGGAACAGTGCGGAATCTCAGAGGGAAGGCAGGGGAGGGTGGATGGGTGGAAGATAATCAACTAAAGACCTTGAATGCATATATGCATAACCCATGGACACAGACAGTATGGTGCTGAAGGCCTGGGGTTGGTGGTGGGGATGAGGGGCAGGGGGGGCCTGGAGAGGGTCAACGGGGGAAAAAGGGGACATATGTTATACTTTCAACAATAAAAAATTATTAAATACTGAAAAAAATAAAAAGAAGTTTGTTTTAAAACCAGTAGAAAAAAGTCTAACTCCCACATCAATGATACATTGCTAAAAATTATTACTAAAAATTGATAAACTATTGGCAGATATTTGTGAAAGTCAAGTATTTTATCATATTAAAATACTAGAGACCCAGTGCATGAATTCATGCACGGGTGGGGTCCCTTGGCCTGGCCAGTGATCAAGGCCTATTAGGGGGCCAGCCGGCCAGGGGGAGGGACCCCAGAAGGTTGGCTGGCCTGGGGGAGAAACTGTGGGAGGTTGGCCAGCTGCCCCTGCTAATTGGGACCCAGTGGGAGGGACCATAGAAGGTTGGCCAGCCGGCCCCCCAATCGGGGCCAATGGGGGGGCAAGCCAGGAGGGGCTGTGGGAGGTTGGCCAGCTGCCCCCATCCCAATCAGGGCCAATCCAGGGGGGTTGGCGGGGGGTATGAGCTGAAGGAGGTTGGCTGTGGGAGCGCTCTGACCACCATGGAGCAGCTCTTGCATTGAGTGTCTGCCTTCTGGTGGTCAGTACACTTCATAGCGACTGGTCATTCTGGTAATTTGGTCATAATAGTCACTTAGGCTTTTATATATATAGATTGGGGGGTGAATATTCCTTTGAAATGGATATGAAAAGGCAGGGTTTATTTATTTTAAAAGGTGTTTTCAGGAAATAAATGGGGTTCTCTTTTTGAAACATAATTTAATATAATTTAGTATAGAATAGGAACTAGATAATTAAGACAATCATGTCTTTTACTTTTTAGCATCAATCGAAACTTTGTTCAATTCTTTTGTGAAATGATAATAGCTAGCATTTTTCCAGGCTTTATTGTGTACCAGGCACTTTTGGTGGCATTTCGTATGAGCTAATTAACTTAATCCTCAAAAGAAATGGGTGCTATTGTCCTGGCCAGTTTCCAGGTGAGGAAACCAAGGCACAGAGATTATTAACAGCTTGCTCAATTCCTGACAGTGACAGTGTTGGAAATTGTACCTTCTCTTAATCACTACCATTATCATTCACTCTAACTTTGCATTATTCTCTCTACACTACATTTAGCAAAAATCACACTTTTATATTGGGTTTGGATGTTGCCTTTATTGACTTAATACTCTTTAAACAGCCGGCTGTAAACTAAAGACTTAGTAGCAGTTCAGCAAAAATTTCAAGTGCACTGTTTTCCCAGGCAGAGTATGTTCCTCTTGGTTCTGTACATCACTCTGTTCTGTTTTTCTTTTTCCTATAAGAGATCTAAGAGAATTATTATCTTTCTGTTAAATGAAGAGAACATGATTCAATTACACCTTTCAGGAAAAAAATGTTGATATTCTAACATTTTGAAAACTTAAGAATAGCCCTCACCAGTGTAGCTCAGTTGGTTGAGCATCATCCATTGCACCAAAAGATAGCCTGTTTGATCCCCAGTCAGGCCACATACTCAGGTTTCACTCCTTGGTTGGGGTGTGCAAGACACAGACATAGTAGGTGTATGTCTCTCTCTCTCTCTCTCTCTCTCTCTCTCTCTCTCTCTCTCTAAAAAAAAATTAAAACATACATTAAAAAAAGAAAACTTAAGAATAGTGCAATGGAGGGTGTGCTAAAATGATATAAATACTGTTGTGGCTTTCTGAACTAATTCTACCCTGAGAAGAACAATTTCTGAAGTAAATTATAAAGGAATATATAGAAATATTATAGATGATGCTAATATCTAGATCAGGGGTCCTCAAACTACGGCCCGCGGGCCACATGCAAATTCAAATATTGTATTTGTTCCCGTTTTGTTTTTTTACTTCAAAATAAGATATGTGCAGTGTGCATAGGAATTTGTTCATAGTTTTTTTTTAAACTATAGTCCGGCCCTCCAACGGTCTGTGGGACAGTGAACTGGCCCCCTGTTTAAAAAGTTTGAGGACCCCTGATCTAGATACCCAAACTCAATTTGTGTGAGTATATGTATGTATGGTGTGTATATATTTAGCAAATATTAGAATAATGTTATAATATGGTAAAATTAGATGATATAGCAGGTACTAGTGGGATAGTATAATATTGCATATTGTAGGCAATAACTTAAAATGGAATATTAAATATCATTTAATAAATAAATATTTAATACATAAAATTTTTATTTTCAAATATATGTTATTGATTTCAGAGAGGAAGGGAGAGGGAGATAGAAACATCAATGATGACAGCGAATCATTGATCAGCTGCCTCCTGCACACCCCCTACTGGGGATCAAGCCTGCAACCCCGGGCATGTGCCCTGACTGGGAATTGAACTGTGACCTCCTGGTTCATAGGTCAATGCTCAACCACTAAGTCAGGCCAGCTGGGCTTTTCCCCTCTGTCTTTATGCTCATGTTTGCCTTTTTCACATGTATAGCTTGAAAGAAAGGGCTTCAGGATGGTAGAGTCATGTGCTGGAAGGCTCCTAGCTCCCTAGTCATTGCTAAGAAGGGCCATAGTCGTTGCTAAGAGGAAAGTTATACAACTAGGAGCATCAGCCTTGGCCATAATATGAGTAAGAAGCAAACTTTCATTGTGAGTCACAGAGATTTCAGATTCATTTGTCAGTAGCTTAGTCTATCTGATTTATAACCTCTGACCCATTCAAAGGCAAGGAAAAACATTTTCTTCTTTTTGCTTTCCTCTTTTTCATAACTCAGGTATACAAATTGTTATTGATCATGATTCTTGGTTAATAGTCTTTCTTATTGTTCTATGTGCAGCCCAGTTTAATTCACATACTTATTTAGTTAGCTGTTTTCCCATGAGGTTATAAATGCTTAAGAAGGCACCACCAAAAACAAAAGCAAGCATCTTGATAATAACCATATCGAACATATGATATGGGACCCCTGTCAATCTATCCATCTGCCTCCCTGCACTTAAGGAAACCATCATCCTGAATTTCATGTGCATTATTCCTTTGACTTCTTTTTTGTTTATAAAGTTTTATCACACCTTTAGTATTCCTAAAAATATACATTTTAAATTTCAATTGTTTTAACTTTATAAAAGGGTATCAGTTTCAGTTCTGGATAAAATGAAATAAGCACAATTTACTCTTTCTCTTCCACTCAATACAACTTTAAAACATGGACAAAATGTGTGAGCAAATATTTGAAAACCCCGAAACGGAAACAGTTGTAGGCAGATTAGCAATGAGCACCAGAATTTGAAGTATGACTGGATTTTTATTGAGCTTATCATTCCCTTCTCCCCCTCGCCCCTTTGATATCTCCCAACCTGAAGTCAACACACCAGAAACATGGAAATTAACTCAGACAGAGGGAGCTGAAGGAGAAGCCCTCTACCCCTGGCTCCACGACTGGGAAATGGAATGCCTAATGTTCAGAGTATGGAAATTGCCCCCCAATCTTTGTCTGCTTTCTCCATTCTCTTGTGCCCCAGGCCCTAAGCAATCCAGTGGTGATGATAGAGGTGGCAGCTGCAGTGATTGGAACCAGCAAGAATTAAAACTCTGAGAGAACTTTGTTCTATTGAGCTGCAAGCCCAAGAGGGTAGGACAAACTCTCACTGCTTTGTTTTGTTTTGTATGTGTGTGTTTTTTCACTCTCTGTTCTCTTCCACTGGAGTCAGGACATGAGTCTAATCTCAAAAGTCCACAACAGAGCATGCCAGTGTGGGCTAATCAGAGCCTTAAGCCACGGAACCAGAAAAGGATGGGGACAGAGAAAAGTAAAGTACTAGGAAGATTGCAAGGAGGAGGAATCCAGGAAAAAGACCCCATAAATGTGTTGATGAACTCCAGGGCTCACCTTCAAGTTACACATATGAGAACCAGATTCTAAATTTTTTTATTTGTAATTGTATCCTCCATTCAGATCATAATATATTTTATTGACTTTCCAATTGTATTTTGCTATTCTTTTTTTTAAGTTAAAGATTTTTCTAGCTTTATGGAGATCATTGACATTAAAATTATCTAAGCTTAAGGTATACGATGCACTGATTTGATACACTTAGATACAGGGCTGGGCAAAAGTAGGTTTATAGTTATTCGCATAGAAGAAGGCATGCAGGTTATGATTATTACAATAGCTCTTTAACTCTGTGTTTAGCATGCACAACTCTAAAACTACTTTTGCACCACCACCCCCCTGTCCCCCACCCCCGTATTGTGAAATGATTTCTACCATAGTGGTAGCTAAACCCTCCATTCTGACACATAATTACCATTTATGTACTTTTTTGTGTGTGGTGAGAACATTTAAAATGTAATCTCTCAGCAACTTTCAAGTATATTATACAGTGCTGTTAACTATAATTACCATGCTGTATATTAGATGCCCAGAATTTGTTAATCTTATAACTGAGTTCAGCTTTTTTTGATTACATATATAAGTAATATCACACAGTAATCCTCTGTCTCTGTCTGTAAATACCCCATCTTTACTCGTTTATCTATTGATGGCACTTAGGTTGTTTCCATTATCTTGGTCATTGTGAATAATACTGCAATAAACATGGGGGTGCAGATATCACTTCAAGATCCTGTTTCCTGTTATCTATTGTCTTCTACTTTCTTTGGGTTTATTCAGCCAATCATATTCTAACATCTTACAGGTAAGGTGGATACATAAGCCATTAATTCTGAGGCTTTAAAAAATACTAGTGTTTGAGGCTATAAATCTCTCTCAAATTTATTTTACTGTGTCTGATAGCTAGTCTTCTCTCTATAATTTTGTACTTTTTTATTTTAAATTGCACTGTGATTTTTTATTTAATCTAACAGTTATTTAGTCATGTGTGCGTGTTTTAAATTTCCATATATTCAGAGATATTTTAAAGTTTTAAAATTACCATCTAACATAATTGTATTATGGTTCGATATTATGAGATATAAAATTAATTTGAGGATTTCTTTATTGACTGGTATGTTATCAACTTTTAATAATTGTGCCACATTTATCCATTTAATCAGGTGTGTTCATGGTGTGACTTATCTATATCTTTGTATAACCTGTAAATAATCAAGAGAGGTGTGCTGAAATTCCCCATTATGATAGCAGATTTATTAACATAGTACTACCAATTTTTTGCTGTGTATATTTTGAGTCTGTTTTATTGGTGTATGCAAGTGTAAAATTGCTATAGGTCTTTGATTGATTGAAACTTTTTGTTGTCATGATTCTCTCCACTTCTAACATTTTTTTGTCTTAAAGTCTATTTTATTTAATATACCTATCAACATTGTTTAGATTAAGGTTTTCCTGATAGATCTTGTTTTTTCCATGTTTTACTTTCAACTTTTACATGTCCTAATGCTTTAAATGTTTTTCATGTAAATCCTTTAAATCTGGATTTGGGTTTTTTAACTAATTTATTAATCTGTATCTTTGAATTGGTAGTTTTTTATTTGTATTTAATGTAGTTAGTAATATCTTCATTATTGTTACTACTGTCTTAATTTCTTATTTCAATGCCTCCCTCTTTTTTTACATTTCTTTTTACTCCCGTCTTATTTTCTTAGTTTAAGATAGGTCTTACCCTGAATAAGGCAAGGGCTCTCGCTTCCATTATCTCTCCCTTCTTCCAACACCCATTATTGTGATCAAACTCATACCCTGGCTTTAACTTAAAATGTGGTCCAAGGACCAGAAGTGTCAGCAACACATGGGAACTTACCAGAATTGCAGAACTTTGGGCCTATCACAGACCTACTGAATTAGGATCCACATGTAAACAAGAGCTCTAGGTGTCACAAGCACAATAAAGTTAGAGGATTGCTAAACTAGACTTTAAGCAATTGTTTATTATAGACTAGTGGCCCAGTGCACGAAATTCATGCACATTAAAAGGGAATTAGTTAGAGAAAATATTTTAATATTTATAGTTGCCCTTTCTCTATAATAGAAATGTCAGATGAAAACACATATGAAAATCTCCCTCCTGTCACAGTCTGGGGTGTGCCGCAGGACCCAAAGTCAAGTCCCTGCCCACCCGCGCACGCCTCGAAATTGCACAAGTCCCAGACCTGGCCAGCCCACACCCATCAAGCCCCACAGGGCAGGGGGCACGGCCTTAGGTCCCCTGGCCCCGCACCAGGTGGGGGGCACAGCCTCAGGTCCCCCGTCAAACCCCGTTGGACAGGGGGCACAGCCTCAGGTCCCCTGGCCTGATGCCATGTGGGGGTCGTGGCCTCAGGTCCCCCGGCCCTGGCACCGGGACTGGGGGCACAGCCTCAGTTCCCCCAGCCCAGCCTCAGGTCCCCGGGCCCTGACACTGGGGCAGGGGGCATGGCCTCAGATCCCCTGGCCTGGCCTTATGTCCCACAGCCCTGGCGCTGGGGCAGGGGGCACGGGCTCAGGTCCCCCAGACACAGCACTGGGGCAGGGGGTGCAGTCTCAGGTCCCCTGGCCTTGACGCGAGGGCATGAGGGCATAACAACCATTTGCATGTTAGCTCTTTATTATATAGGATAGTTTCCCTTTTCTTGGATCTTTATTATGTTTTAAACAACCATTACTGAGGTATTTATTTGATAACCTTTACTTCATATGTCTTAGGCAACATCTCAAGATTTGTCTTTCCTTTCCTTTTAAGCCTTTATCTAAAAGTGTTTTAAATGCATCTTTGTGTAGCAAAGCTTTTGAAATATAGTATGCCCGAGAATATTTTTATCATGTTCTCTTATTTAAATGACATCTTGTTGGATATAAAATACTATGTTCAAAGTTATTTTCTGTCAATTCTTTGAAAACACCCATTTGCATCCAGTATTGTTGGAAAATCTGACATCAGTCTGATTCTTTTTCCTTTGTATGGCATCTGCTCTTTTTCCCCGGTGTTTAGAGTTTTGTCTTTGCATTCTAAAATTTCACTATAATATGTCTAGGTGTGGATTTTTTTTAAAAAATTACCCTCTTTGGAACTTGTGGGTGCTTTCAATCTGAAGTCTTCAAATTTTTAAATTTATTCTCCATATGTCTTCAAATATTTTTCTTATCTCAACTTTTTTTCTCTTTTTTTTGCTGAATCTTGTTATTCTGGGTGTTAGAACTTTGGTGTCCATCTTTCATTTATCTTGGAGTACCTTTTGTAATCTCCTTTACTGTCCTTCCAACTTCTGGATGATTTCCTCCATCTGGTCTTCAAATTCATCTATTGGTTCCTCAATTCGATATTTGCTCTGTTTCAACCATTTTCTCCCACACAATATATATTTAAAGTCATCTTTATGGTTGAAAGTATTACAGATGTCTCCTTTCTTCCCCCATTAAACCCCTCACCCTACAGCTGCCTCCTTCCCCAGGCTTTCACCACACTATTATCTGTGTCCATGGGTTATGAATATCTATATATATAAAAGGCTAAGTGGCCAACCGTCCATCCATCTGACCGTCAGACCAACTGACCGGCCCGTACATATGACATGAACTGGCAATTTAAAAATATACATTGACTCACACATGCGTGATAATATAAAGCTCTCACTGGTGCTAATCACATGTGTGTGTTTCAATCTGTCGTTGTTGATCATGAATGTGGTTGACACTTCTATTATAGAGAAAGGGTGAATAGCGATATTAAAATACTTCTTCTAATTAATTTCCTTTCAATGTGCAACAAATCCATACACTGGGCTACTAGTATGCATATAAATTCTTTGGTTAATCTCTTCCTACTGCCCCCTCTCCCCTTCCCTCTGAAATTCTTCAGTCTATTCCATGCTTCCATATCTCTGGATCTATTGTGGTCATCAGTTTATTTGTTCATTAGACTCCACACATGAGTGAGATCATGTGATACTTATCTTTCTCTGACTGGCTTATTTTGCATAACATGATACTCTCCAGGTCCATACATGCTGTCTCAAAGGGTAAGTGATCCTCTTTTTTTATAGCTGCACAGTATTCCGTGGTGTAAATATACCACAAAGTTTTTATTCACTCAGCTACTGATGGACACTTGGACTGTTTCCAGATATAAACTATTGTAAATAGTGCTGCTATGAACATGGGGGTGCATATATTCTTTTTGATTGTTGTTATCCTATATAATAAAAGCATAATATGCAAATTGTCCCCTCAGGCAGTCATTCGACCAGGAGTTCCAACTGCTCGCTATGTATGACGTGGGCTGACCACCAGGGGGTGGCGCAGAACATGGCAGTTGTCAGTGATGCGGAGCCGGCAGTGGGTGGCAGTGGAGGTGCTGCCGGCCCCAATGGGCCCTGATGAGAGCGAGATAGTGGCAGGATGGTGGAGCAGGTGAGCAGGTGGCGCCAGGCCAAGGTGGGTGTGAGCAGGGGCCCAATTGCCCCACCGATCACCCCGCAGAGAGTGACCAGTGGTGGAGGCAGGATGTGGGGCCACCACTCAGCTCCCAGGTGCTGAGGGAGCCAGATGGGGGGCCTGGCCCTGAGCGATCGTTCCGCAGGTGGGATGATAGAGCAAGTAAAGGGGTGGTGCCAGACTAAGGCAGGGTGCCAGGTGGGGTTGTGGGGCTATGGAGCTGGAGGGCTGGAGGGCTGGGGGCACGAGCTGGGGCTGTGAGACTAGGGGCGTGAGCTAGGGCCCAATCTCCGCAGGCCACCCTGAGGGACCCCAACTGTGCACGAATTCATGCACCGGGCCTCTAGTAGGATATATTCCTGGAAGTAGGGTCACCGGGTCAGATGGCAGCTCCATTTTGAATTTTTTGAGGAAGCTCCATATTGTTTTCCACAGTGGCTACACCAGTCTGCATTCCCACTAGCAGTGCAGGAGGGTTCTCTTTCCTCCACATCCTCTCCAGCACTTGTCATTTATTGATTGGTTCATGGTAGCCATTCTGACAGGTGTGAGGTGATACCTCATTGTGGTTTTAATTTGTATCTCTTGGATGATTATTGACTTGGAGCATTTTTTCATATGTCTCTTGGCCATCTGTCCACTTTGGAGAAGTCTCTATTTATGTCCTTTGCCCATTTATTAATTGGATTGTATGTCTTCCTTTTGTTAAGTTGCATGAGTTCCTTATATATTTTGGAAATTAACCCCTTACCAGATGTATCATTGGCAGATATGTTCCCCCATACATTGCCTCTCTTTCCACTTTGTTGATGGTTTCCTTTGCTGTGCAGACACTTTTTAGTTTGATGTAGCCCCATTTGTTTATTTTCTCCTTTGTTTCCCTTGCCTGAGGAGATGTATCCACAAACATATTGCTATGAAAGATGTCTGAAATTTTTCTGCTGATGGTTTATTTTAGGATTTTTATGGTTTCACGACTTACATTCAAGTCTTTTATCCATTTTGCATTTATTCTTGTGTATGGAGTAAGTTGGCGGTTTGGTTTCATTTTTTTTTTTGCACATACCTGTCCAATTTTTCCAACACCGTTTATTGAAGAGACTGTCTTTACTCCATTGTATGCTCATGCCTCCTCTGTCAAATATTAATTGAGCATAACGACTTAGTTCAATTTCTGGGTTCTCTGTTCTGTTCCATTGGTCTATATGCCTGTTCTTGTGACACTAACTGGCTGCTTTGATTGCAATGGCTTGGTAGTATACTTTGGTATCCAGTAGTGTGATCCCTCCAATTTTGTTCTTCTTTCTCAAGATTGCTGTGGCTAATCAGGGCCTTTTTTGGTTCCATATACATTTTTGGAACATTTTTTCTAGAACTGTGAAATATGTTGTTGGTATTTTAATAGGGATTGTGTTGAATCTTTAGATTGCTTTGGGTAGTATAGACATTTTAATGATGTTAATACTATCAATCCAGGAACACGGTATATTCTTCTACTTGTTTATATCTTCCTCTATCTCCTTTTTGCAATGTCCTGTAGTTTTTTGAGTATAGGTCTTTTACCTCCATGTTTAAGTTTATTCCTAAATATATAGACAGAATGGACAAATTCCTGGAAAAAATGCAACCTTCCAAAACTGAATCAGGAAGAACCAGAAAACCTGAATAGGCTGATAAAAATTGATGAAATTAAAATAGTAATAATAATTTAACAAGAAACTCCCAGCAAGCAAAAGCAATGATCTGGACAGCTTCACAGGGGAGTTTTTCAAACATTCATAAAGAACTAGCACCTGTCCTCCTCGAACTATTCCAAAAAATCCAAGGGGAAGGAACAACTCCAAGCTCTTTTTATGAGGCCAGTATTATCCTAATTCCAAAACCAGATAAAGACACAACAAAGAAAGAGAATTACAGGCCAATATCCCTGATGAACATAGATGCTATCATCAACAACAAAATATTAGCAAATTGGATTCAGCAGTATATTAAAAAGATCATGCACCATGACCAAGTGGGATTTATTCCGGGGATGCAAGGATGGTACACTATTCCCAAATCAATATTTGTGATACATCACATAAACAAATTGAAAGACAAAAACCACATGATCATATCAATAGATGCAGAAAAAGCATTCAACAAAATCCAACATCCATTTTTGATACAAACTCTCAGCAAAGCGGGAATAGAGGGATAATACCTCAATATAATAAAGGCCATATTTGACGAACCTACAGCCAACATCATACTCAACTGGCAAGAACTAAAACTGTTTCCCTAAGAACTGGAACAAGACAGGGATGTCTGCTTTTACCACTATTACTCAATATAGTACTGGCAATCCTAGACACAGAGATCAGACAAAAAGAAAACATAAAAGGCATCCAAATTAGAAAGGAGGAAGTAAAATTGTCACTATTTGCATATGACATGATATTGTACATAGAAAACCCGAAAGCCTCCACCAAAAAAGTACTAGATTTAATAAATGAATTCGGCAGTGTAGGTGGATACAAAACTGACAGCCAGAAATCGATTGTATTTTTATACACCAATAATTAACTCTCAGAAATAAAAATTAAAAAACAATCAATTTACCATTTCCACCAAAAAATAAGATACTTAGGAATAAACTTATTTCACAGAATATTTTAAAAATAACTAAAAATCCTTATTTTGCTTGTTCTGATACTTTTTGCTTCTACTGGAATCTGTAGTCCAGAATATGTTTTCCTTGTTAAATATATATTTTTATTGATTTCAGTGAGGAAGGGAGAGAGAAATAGAAACATCAATGATGAGAGAGAATCATTGGTCGGCTGCCTCCTGCATGCCCCACACTGGGGATCGAGACCGCAACCCAGGCATATGCCTCAACCGGGAATTGAACCAGGATCTCATAGTTCATAGATTGATGCTCAACCACTGAGCCAAGTAAGCTGGGCTATGTTTTGGCTTGTGAGCCCATCCCCTCCCCACTCTAGGGTACTGGCTACTCTGTTAGGCAATACATAGAAGAAAGCCATCACCCAATTCATTCAGCCCCAGTGAGTGCAGTAGGGAGGAAGGAATGAGCCCTAAGGTGGAAAGCAATAGGCATCCCAAAACTGCAGCCAAGGCCAATTTCTCATTGCTCCTTTAGGTCATGGCTTCAATTTGCATTTCTTCTGCTCCCTCAGGAAAAAGGTAACATTAGGAGGAGACAATCCTCATGTTGTAAACTTTCATCCTTTTACAGGGCCAAAAGTGAGTACCAGCAGGTCAAGTCTCTTATAATTTTGCTCAGTATTCCAAGAACACAGGGCTTCTGAACAGTGTTCATTTTTATTACTGAGAACTGCAAAAATTCTAGGCAAAAATGATGGCATCCAAACCCCTGCAGTAAGAGACTTGAGCAAGCTTTAGCATAGTTCCTGGCCACCTAAGGCCACTTCCCTGGGATGACTCAGTCCCAGCTTGAATTCCTATCTGGAAAAGCTCAGGCCTGCCAAAAGAATTTACCCAGCCAACACCTGATAATGGACTCTGACCTCCCTTTTTTAAAGCATTTGTTTAAAAAATGTGTTTGTATCTCTTACAACCCAATAATGTCTTTCTCAAGGCCCTGAAAGCCATTCCTTTGAAATGTAATCACCAAGAAGGATAAGGGCCTCTGTCTCCTGGTTTCTATGGGAGGGTAGAAGCCTAACTTTGATAAATGCCAGTTAGCAGACATGGTGACCTAAGGGAATTTACAGTGACCAAGCCTCTTCCCTGCCTTTTGTAATTTTTCACTTCCCAGACTCTGCTCCAGCCTCCTCCGTACCCCCCCCCTTCCCCCTTTGAAACACTCACTCTCCTCTGAGCAAATCAGGAATTGAGCTCAGCTCTGTATCCTACTGCAGTAGTTATTGAATATAATTTGTTTTGACTGCTTTAACTAATATCCGGTTTTGTTTATCTTTGGCAACATTTCAACCCAAGCTCTGAATTGCTAAAGACAAGAAGGCACAAGGCAAGAAGAACAAAGAAGAACCAAGAGTAGTATTCTTACAGCACACACAGGCACATGAACAGGCCATCATGTGGCTTCCTGCCCCAGGCCAAATCTCAACTCTTTGCACCCCCATACCAGTTTAGAAAAGTCCACTCCCCTAGCTTTCACCACAGAGTGTTCTCACATGTTTTTTGAAGATTTCCCCTTAGGCTGCGGCAGCTATTTGGCGACCTAGCAGGAGTGCCCCTTCAGAGTCTTACTGAAACAGAAACCTGATGAAAGAAAATTTTCACCTGCCCCTCTTTCTGGTCCCAGCCTGTCAACCCCTTCTTAGCTTTCTCTTCCTTCAGATCATTTTTCTCCCTTCTCTGTCTAAAAGCCACCATCTCCAATTGTCTCTGAATTTCTTTTTTTAAATTGATCTGTAATTGACATATGGCATTATACTAGTTTCTGGTGTACAATGATTCCATATTTCTATATATTGTGAAATGCTCACTACAATAAGTCTAGTTAACATCTGTCTACACATATAGTTACAAAATTTTTTCTTGTGATGAGAACTCAAGATCTACACTCTTAGCAACTTTCAAATATAAAACACAGTACTATTAATTATAGTCCTCATATCATATATCACATTCCCGTGATTTATTTATTTTATAATTGGAAGTTTATATATTTTTACTTCTTTCACCCATTTTGCCACCACCACAACCACTTCCCCAGCCTTTGGCAACCACTAATCTGTTCCCTGTAACTATGACCTCATTTTTTAATTTATTTCTTTTTTTAGAGAGAGAGATAGAGAGGATGGGAGAGGGATAGAAAGATAGAAACATTGACGTGAGAGAAACATTAATCGGCTGCCTCCTGCATGTTCCCTATTGGAGACTGAGCCTGCAACCCGGACACGTGCCCTGACTGGGAACAAACCAGTGACCTCTTGGTTCATGGGTTAATGCTCAACCACTGAGCCATGCCAGCTGGGCTATGAGCTCATTTTTTTTAAAAAGTTTCACATATAAGTAAGATCATATAGGTGTCATACTCTGACATATATTTTAACTTTTTATTTGGAAGCATTAAGCTCTCAACTAGAAACCTAAACTGTGAGATACCTTATGTTTATATATTCCAAAACATGTTAAAGTGATCTGTGAAATAAAGGCCAATTTACTCCAGATCTCTGACTTTTAGGAGAAAAAAAATAAGTAAATAATTAGCAGAAACTGAATTTTGACTCCATTAAATTTGTAGGTAGGAGTTCTTTTTGTCCTAGAGCAAGCCCTATCCCATCACTCTTCCAAATGTGAATTTGTAGCCTGCTTTAAAAAATCTGGCTTTTTCCTAGCCTATGACATATTTTGAGCCTTTTCCAATGATTATTGCCCCCCACCTCCAGTCAAGTATGAGGAAACATACATCTCTGACCTCCTTCCCTTTTGGGTACTAACCAGTTTCTCTCACCCTCACTGTCACTCAGCCCTTAGATAATTATTCTAGATGAAGAAGTTCTTGTACCAAAAGAAGTATCTAGAACATTTCTGTTCTAATACTGGCCCAGGGATCGGCAGGATTGACATCAACTGAGAGTGTGTTAGAAAAGCAGAATCTCAGACCAACTCCAATTAAAAAAAGCTACCTCTTTATAACATATCTTGTATTGCTAATAGCTTAAATATTTCTCCAAATTTCTACCAGTAATAGAATCTATTTTAACTTAATCACTTTATGGGGTATTTGATTATCATGCATTATTTGTGAATACCATCTGTGCTAATTCTATTTAATTTAAATTACCATTAAAATATTAACAAGAACTGCTCCCACTTTAACATAATTTCAAGAAGAGATGGTTGTTTGATTGGTACATTGGATTTTGTTTTTCCTTTTCTGTAACTTTGCAAAGTTCTGTAATTTTTCAAAAACAAAAAATCATGTTCATTAACTATTTAGAGTTGACTAAAAGTTTTGTACACTTTTACTTATTTATTTTTAATTTTGTTTTATTGCTTAAAGTATTACAAAGAGTAGTACATATGTCTTCTTTTTCTCCCCTTGACCTTCCGCTGGCCTCCCCTACTCAAAATGGATAAAGGACTTAAATGTACGACAGGAAACCATAAAAATTCTAGAAGAATCCAAAGGCAACAAAATCTCAGACATATGCCAAAGCAATTTCTTCACTGATACAGCTCCTAGGGCAGTTGAAACTAAAGAGAAAATGAACAAATGGGACTACATCAAAATAAAAAGTTTCTGCACAGCAAAAGAAACCATCAACAAAACAACAAGAAAGCCCACTACATGGGAGAACATATTTGCCAACATTATATCTGATAAGGGCCTAATCTCCAACATTTATAGGGAACTCATACAACTTAACAAAAGGAAGATAAACAATCCAATCAAAAAATGGGCAAAGGATCTAAATAGACACCTTTCAAAAGAGGACATTCAGAAAGCCAAGAGACATATGAAAACATGCTCAAAGTCACTAATCATCCGAGAGATGCAAATCAAAACAACAATGAGGTACCATCTCACACCTGTCAGAATGGCTATCATCAACAAATCAACAAACGACAAGTGCTGGAGAGGATGCAGAGAAAAAGGAACACTCGTGCACTGCTGGTGGGAATGCAGACTGGTGCAGCCACTATGGAAGACAGTATGGAATTTCCTCAAAAAGTTAAAAATGGAACACCCATTTGACTCAGTGATCCCACTTTTAGGAATATATCCCAAGAAATCAGAAACACCAATCAGAAAGGATATATGCATCCCTATATTCATAGCAGCATGATTTACCATAGCTAAGATTTGATTGTACACTTTTAGCCTACAGTTAACTATAAGTTGAGTTGCTTATTTTTGGTTTTATATATAAAAATGTTCCTTTGTAACAACTGTTAGTTTTTCCCCCTATTGCATGGAAGCAGTCAGCAGTTTCCTAGAAAAGGAAGCATGACAGCATAGCAGCTGAAATCATAGGGCTAATTGACAAATACACAAAGGAGTAAGCATAGAAGGGCAGTAAAGGCAGATGAATCAGGTCGGAGTAGGAAGGGAAAGAGAATGAAGATCAGAAGAGAATGGAGGAGTCTGAAATAAAGGCAAAGGGACAAGAATTCTGATTAAGAGTCATTGGCAAGATGAATGATATTCTGTGCAAACTCCCCTTTCACTTGCAGTGGGAGAAATATGTCCAGATGATATACATTTGTTTTCTCTTTACAATACCATACTGTGACAGACAGAACTCATGTTCAGCTGTAGTAACATGGCTACAGGGGCAAATTCTGCCTTGAGATAAGGGATCCAAGTCTGAAATCTTTGGATTTCACAAGTGTATTTCCCTAATTAAGAACTATACAAGTACATATCTTATTCTTTCCAGATATATGGAGATAATTTTCCTGCTATGTGGACTATACAATCATTTGAGACTGTTTACTTTGTATAATTCTCATAAAAATATTCAGCATGGAAAGGAAATATATTTTTGTTTTTAAGAGCATGCCCTCTGGAGTCAGACTCCCTAGGTTCAAGTATCAGCCATGGTTTGTTCAGTTGTGTGACTCTATATCCCAGTTTCCTCCTCTGCAAAATAGAGATAATAGAAAAATCTTCGTCTGTGAGTTCAACGTTTTTACATTCTACAAATAAATAAGATCATATACTACTGGCTTTCTATATCTGGCTTATTTTACTTAGCATAATAATGTCTTTCAGTTGCACCCATGATGTCAAAAATGGCAATATTTCTTTTTCTAAATCCTCATTTGAGGATGTGGATTTATTTATTCATTTGAGGGAGGGAAGGAGAGAGAGAGAGAGAGAGAGAGAGAGAGAGAGAGAGAGAGAGAGAAAGAGAAACATCAATGTGAGAGAGAAACATCGATTGGTTGTCTCATGTATGAGCCCAGACCCTGGATTAAACCCAAAACCTAGGTATGTGCTCTGACAGGAAATAAAACCCTCCACATTTTGGTGTGAAGGACAACTCTCCAATCAACTGAGCCCGGCTAGAGCAAGATTTTCTTCCTTTTATGGCTAATTAAT
>NW_005370031.1:1932579-1948500 GCF_000412655.1 Myotis brandtii | reverse complement strand
ACTGGAAACGTGATTCATCGGACCACATGACTTTTTTCCAATGCTCGACTGTCCAATTCTTGTGTTCCTGTGCGAATTGGAGATGTTTTATCTTGGTAACTGTAGACAGCAAAGGTGTTTGAACAGACCTTCAGATGTTTTGCTGATACTCGCTCCATGGCTCTGAGCACCAACAATCATCCCAAGTTCAAAGGCTGTTAAATTGCGTTGTTTACCCATATCTTCAGAAAAAATCACTTCTACTGTCGTGGTAAACAGCCTGCTTCCCTATTTATAATGGTCTAGCCCTCTAGCAACTTCAGCGCGAAATTATAGCTAATTTGCCTACAAACGTCAGGTGGTCATAATAATCTGGCCATTCAGTGTATATACCACACTCAGATTGTTTTTCATATTATGGCTATTGTAAATAATGTTATAATGAACATATAGGAGTGTAGATATCTCTGAGATATTGCTGTACCAATTTGCATTCCTACCAACAGTTCACAAGGGTTCCCTTTTATTCACATCCTTGCCAACACTTTCTATCTCGTCTTTTTTATAATTATCATCCTAACAAGTGTGAGTGAGAATTCATTTTGGTTTTGATTTGCATTTCTCTGATGATTTAGTGACTAGAGTTAATAATACTGTATTATGTACTTGAAATTTGCTAAGAGAGTAGATTTTAAGTGCCCTCACCGCATGCAATAAAGGTATCTATGTGAAGCGATGAATGTGTTAATTTGCTGGATCATGCTAATCATTTCACAGTGTATATGTCTATCAAATCATCATGTTATACTGTTTAAACATATACAACTTTTATTTGTCAGTGGTATCAATAAAGCTGGATAAAAGTGAAGAAAACCTGGCTGCATTGAGATATTGGGAGGATTAGATGTAAAGAATTTAGCACAGTGCCTGCATGAATTTCAGTGCATAGTAAATATTTAATATTCAAAACAAATTTTAAAATATGCACATTAGCTTATAAATAAAAAATTATCTCTGAAGACTACAAGAAACTGATGAGGTTGGTTGCATCAGGGAGAGAAGCTAGGTGCTCAGGGAAGGGTGCAGGAGGGAGATATTTCACACCGTATAGTCTTTTATATATTAGGAATTTTAAACCATGCAAATGTGCTGCACATGCAATGAAGCATTAAATAAATAAATAAATAAATAAATAAATAAATAAATAAATAAATAGATAAAGTAGAAATAAAAGACATTCTGCTTCACTTCCACCTTTCCGTTTACAGCTTTAGAAAGCTTATACTTAGCGGTTTCTCATGGCATTTTGTTAATATTTGATGGCAGTTGGTGTTAAAGCTATCCACAAACATTTATGAGGCTCCTGATAAATTCTAGACATATGGTGATTAAGGCATGGTCCCCTCTCTCAGAGACCATGAAGCTCACTTAGAAAGAGAACACAATCACACCAAGTAAAAGGGTCAATACAAACAAGAGTTTAATTTAGAACTAAACCATAAGGAACATATCCACGTGCTTCAATATTCAAGGATTACAGAGGATTGGTACAGAGCATGCTAGGAGAGGGACTGGAGCTTAAGCAGGGTGATGATGTTATTGTTGGAGGAAGGAAGAGTTTTCCAATGAGAAATAGGGAATATTGTGGTAAAAGGCCAATCAGATGTGAGCATAAGTTACTATGTGAAGCTTCCCCCAAAACCAGTGTTTCTGATTAAAAATAGTGAGGAAAGGAAGAAAAAAGTAGACTAAACAGGCAGGCACCTTTTGCTTGCCACCTTTATTCTTTTCTTCTCTGGGATCCACACAGGATGCCAGGAGGTGGAGCCACTATATTGCCACTCTTAGGACCAAAGACACATGCTGTGGAGGGGGAGGAGGAAGCTTGGAGGAGCCTCATTCCTTCATTTCCTTGAGTAACTGCACCACCTCTGATTGCTTCCTTTCTACCATCTTGTCATAGGAGAAAAGTAAAATACTATTTCACTACACCATTATAGCCTGATTTCTGCTACATGCAGTGAAACACAATCCAAACTAATATGGCTATATATTTTTTCAATCAATGCTGTGTCAACAAACTTTAGTTTTCCAACATTTTTACACATAGGGTTGCCAGATAAATAAATGCAGGATACCCGTTAAATTTGAATTTCAGATAAATAATGAATAACTATTGTAGTATAAGTTCATTTCATGTAATATTTTGAATATACTTACACTAGAAAATTATGCATTGTTTATCCAAAATTCAAATGTAATTGACATCCCATATTTTAGTTTGCAAAATATGGCAACACTAGTTACATGGTCACACAAAACCTGTTCATGGCCAGACCATTACTATTTGCAAGAGAATCTTGGACACATTGCTCACACCAACTGCAAAACAAATGGAAGTTCCTTTAGTGAGTTAAAAGGGGAAGAATGGGTATTGCTTGTCACAATAGAGAAGTGGAATTTAGTATTCAGTCCTCAGAGAGGAAAATGCAAGAAGCGGGAAATTGTGTGCATATAATACCTCTGTTTATATTTTAATTGTAAAAGAATATTAGTAGTTTTACCACTGAATATACTTATTTTAGTCTATTTTCCACAGTCCCCCCCAATCATAGTGTTAGTTCAAATAGTTCTGATCACAATGCAGATACAATTTTGAGCCCTTTTTCTTTATAGCAATCTTAAAAGCATGTACCATTGCATGCTCTTTCTAAACCTAATTTTTATTATTGCTGACATTCCATTGAGATGATATTTTATAATTTACTTCGCCTTTTCACAGTGCTTCATCTGTTTTATTCTTTTAAATATTTTTGTTTTATTTTAACCTTAAAATACTAACAGATAAACATCTTTGTTGCAATGTTTTATTTTTTATGAGTTGGAATGTTGAAGTATGTATAAAGGACCATGTATTAGATTTGGAATTACTCTGTCAAATAATAGGATTATTTTTAGTCTTGGTACATATTTTTAGTTTTAATAGTCCCTGCTTCCAGGGTTAGCCTTTAGCAAAATTATAAAATTGGGTGACTTTATACTGTCTTTGTTTCTGTAACCTTCTGTTCTGCAGATCATTTATTTCTGGTGTAGTCCAAATTCCTTCCCATTTTCAAGCATCTAGTGCTTTTTCTGCTCCTTTCTCCCATTTATATCCTGCTTTCAAAAATGGATCTAATTTTAATCATTTATGTCACTTTAAAATTAAGTCAATATTTCTTGGCTCCCAGAGAATATTGGGAGAGGTAATGTACCTTAGTTACAGACTTAGTTTAAATATCAGGTTTGTCACTTACTTGCTATGTGAGTTGAAGAAGTACTTTATGTTTCTGAGGCTGGTTTTCTAATCAATAAAATGAAGATACTAGCATCTTCAAGTCAGGGTTATGAGGATAAAATGAGATAATTACATAAAGATTTTAGTAACTCCTAGGCCAATAGTAAACATTTAATAGATTGTAGATATTATTAGTCATAATTATCATCTTCATTTTAACTCCATTTTTAACATAGAATGAAAACGTTATTCCCCCATAAAGGAAAGTCAGGAATTCACCTTAGCTTGACAACATCATACTCCTATTATTTTATTTCAAAATATTTTGATGAATTTTCTTCCTCCACCATTCATTAGAGAATCCTCTGTAATGTCCTTGAAATTATGTAATGTGAATGAATACTCATCAGCTACTGTGCAAAAGGTGGCCACCCATGCCAGACTAAAGTCCTTTAAACATTTTTACTGACAAAAATACCTACATTACTTTAAACATTTAATATTGCATAGAAGATAATTTTTTAAAAAACCTCAACAAACTACAGTAAACATTTTCTCACTTTTACATACAATGTCTATTGAAATAAAGAAATGGTGACATTACCATGTCTGTCTTGAGTTGTTAAGATAAGTATTTGATGGAAATATAAAAAAAATATTGGGACACATGCACCCATCAATTAACCAATATGAGTAGTAAATACATTTTAACAGTGATGAATTAAAGGAAAAAATGTTAGCAATTTGTTTGGGATATTAAAAAGAATTAATCATGACTATTATAGCCATCAACTCACTCCATCCTTTTGTTAATTTAAAAAAATGGGCCCTACCCATGGTCGGCAAACTGCGGCTCGTGAGCCACATGCGGCTCTTTGGCCCCTTTAGTGTGGCTCTTCCTAAGCCTTAGGAGTACCCTAATTAAGTTAATAACAGTGTACCTACCTATATAGTTTAAGTTTAAAAAATTTGGCTCTCAAAAGAAATTTCAATCATTGTACTGTTGATATTTGGCTCTGTTGACTAATGAGTTTGCCAACCACTGCGCCTAGCCGGTTTGGCTTGGTGGATAGAGCATTGGCCTGTGGACTGAAGGGTCTCAGGTTCGATTCCAGCCAAGGACACATTCCCGGGTTGTGGGCTCGATCCCCAGTAGGGGGCGTGCAAGAGGCAGCCAATCAATTATTCTCTCTCATCATTGATGTTTCTATCTCTCTCTCCCTCCCTCTCCCTTTCTCTCTGAAATCAATAAAAAAATATATATTTTTTTAAAAAAATGGGGACTTGCTTCTTCAAAATAAATAGTACAAGATGTTGGCATGCAGAAGTTTTCAATTTCAGCAGTTTTCAATTTCAGCAAACATTAATATTTCCCTCAACAACCTTACAGAGTTAAAATGTATCTCTAATCCAAGTTGTCCCCTTTGAAAAGGCAGTAAGGCAAGAGTAGAATGGCAAAAGAAATGCTACTGGTGTGTATATTTAGAGGGCCAGGGGAAAAGAGGGTGAACAAAGGTCGAGAAGAGCACAAAGCTAGACAAAAACGAAAGCATTTTTTAAGTTATGTCTGTATTTTCTACTACAGATATCCAATATCTGGAGGCACAACTTTGTTCTAATAATTTATCTGCAAATGGCAAAGAGGGTGGCAATGTGGGAATAAAAATTGTGTGTATGTTTTTATAGAAATATTTATAACTATTGAATTGAAAATCATTTAGTTATTTCAGTTACAAAAGTTAGAACAAAACAAAATTCATGCTTGTTTTCAAAACCTGTGAAGAGCATGCTGCTGTGTGAATCCTTATAAAGGGAAGAAAATTACACATGGCATAAGAGAGATTAATATTTGGTATTTCCTTTTGCTGTCTCCTTTGTTTTATAATGTTACCTATTGAACAAATTCAATAAGGAACACTTGAAAATTCCACTGATTGAAATTTACCAATAGTTATGAGCTCAGAGACATTGAAAGTCTGAAAAATGACTGCCACCCATAACACTGAGCTTTATACACTGAGCTCCACGTCTATCTACTCTTTCTCAAGCCATCTCCCAGATGTTAGCATTCTTCTGCCACTGGCCTAAACCCTTCATGCCCATTACATTTTTCACCTTATAAACTGCATCTACTTCATGACATTAGCTACCACAAAGAATGTGACCACATTTCTGAAACCTTGCTGGAATTTCCCCCAGCAGAATGTGTCCATTTTCTTGTAGCAACTTGAATGTCCCATTTAGAACCCATCATACTCTGTTAGAGTTCTAGTACATTTACACAGTGTCCTTTCTTACAAACATCTTCAATTCTCTGACTGGGCTTCATCTCAGCCAATATATGCAAAGGGCCTGGCTGGGAGTGCTGGGTTTCTAGAAATCCTCAGCCAATAGGGGATGGGAGCTGGAAGATACTCCAGTGCAGCTCTCAAGGGGGCTAAATCTCAGACATGTTTAACACTACCTCCCTGATATCCTTCTCAGGATTGAGCCACAGTTGTACAAGCAACAATATACCTTTTGTTGGCTTCCTTCTTTCCTGTTCTCACTTTCTTATTCTCCTACTGGTGTTTCCTGGGAATCATCTCCCTAATAAATGACTTTTTCTTAAGTCTTTGTCTCAGCCTCTGCTTATTGGAGATCCCAAGTTAAGATAGTATCAGAAATTATCCTAGGAAATAGAACTTCAGGATGGGATGCTGGAATGAGATCATTTGCTGGTTAAATGGCAAGAAAGATTCATCGATGGTGGTGTGAGTGACTGCATCATCATGATTACTAAGACTTGCACATGTGGTGAACATGGATGGAACACAGACATCTCTCCTTTTATTGTGCTTTGCTTTAGTGTGCGTCACAGATGTTGTACATTTTACAAATTGAAGTCAAGATTATTACTCTCTTTCTTGCCATACTCACTTTATTGTGATGGTCTGGAACCAACCTGCAATATCTTTGAGGTCTGCCTGTATAAATGCAATAGCTCCAATAACCTAGAGATGGGGGAGGGAACAATAATAAGGACTGGACTTGGCTGGCTGTTGTTATCTGCGGTTGGAACCTAGACCAAAGAAAACTGCAAGCTTAGGTCAGCCAATTATCAAGTTAAAGTCACAGCATGAAAGTCAGAATGCTACTTGACAGCTATTGAGGAGAGTCTCCTATCCTAGAACTAGAGGGAAGAATGTGCTGAGAATCACTACCATGATCTGATTGTGAAAGTGGTGGAGTTACAAAGAAGGCAGCAAATCTTCTATGCCAAAAGTTAAGTCCTAATAGGGAAAGAGTAGAAATCTAAGAAATGGGAGTGGGATATTTGAGAATAAGTACTGGAAAAAACTTGAACCCACAGATCTACTCTCCTTTACTCTGATTGCTTCTACTAATAACTAGGGTCGACTCTCAGCATGGCCCCAGCTGGGGAGTGCTATTCCTGCTGTACCAGGAAGATATGTACTGGTAGAAAATGGGGAAACATGCCTGGGAAGGGATCTTGTATGTGCTGGACTGGAGTTAGGAGCATTGAAATTAAGGCTGGATAGAGATTTTTATTGAGGCATGCTCCTGAATCAGAATTAAACATGCTGGCAAGGACAGGAGAGATAATTTTTAAACAGGAGTGAGCCTGGTCAACATGGCTCAGTGGTTGAGTGTTGACCTATGAACCAGGAGGTCACGGTTCGATACCCGGTCAGGACACATGCCTGAGTTGCAGGCTCGGTCCCCAGTGTGGGGCATACAGGAGGCAGCCCATCAATGATTCTCTCTCATCATTGATATTTCTATCTCTCTATCCCTCTCCCTTCCTCTCTGAAGTCAATAAAAATATATTTTTAAAAAATGTGATTGATACATTTCTTTGAAGTTTGGAAATAATAGCCTATAGGAAATAGGTGAGGATGCTGGAAATAACCTTGGAAGAATATTGAGGGCTTATCAAAATGCTTAGAGAAGTGAGAATCTTTAAGTGGATTCATTATGGAAAGCCCAGATAATTCTTTAGTACAAGATATTTTGCAAGAAGTTACCCTTAAGTTATACAAACAAGTAGTCCAAAAATCCCATGTCACCTACCTCTGTGCTGATGTTCCTCTCTGTGCTTTCACCTATGACCCTGAGAGGAAGCAAGAGTTTGCCACCCCAAAATATGCCTTTTTGGGATTTTGATTATTTTAAGCTGGTTATTTTCAAGAAACAATGGGCTGAAGAACAAAGGTATACCTCCCCTTCACCTACATAAAGGAATTCAGATAGAAAAACCTGCTTAAAGGAAGTGAGCATCACCTTAGCATCATAATACAAACTTATGGCAGGCAGGGGGAAACCAAGCAAGTCTGTTTATTAGACACCCTTCTGTGACCCATGGTTTCTATGTGGTTAGGCAAGAATTTGTTTACCAGATGCTCTTTCTCATCTACCTGTGAATTGCCTACTTTCCTTTGAAATCCTAGACCCCTTTCCCCATCTCCTTACTCCACAATGGCATATAAGTCTCAATTCCCCAATGTGGCCTCAGGTCCCATATTCTTATGGAACCCCCATATATACATACATAATAAGTTGGATTATTTTATCCTAGTAATCTGTCTCGTTAACCAGCCAGAAAAACTTAGAAGGGTAGAAGGAAAATTATTTTCCTCCACTACAATCTCATAAGATACTCCCAATGATGAGCTAACGAAGGAGGAAAAATTCTCTCCTAGTACATGTGTAACTCAATATGTTAGTATTAGCTGAAATGAACTGCTGCCACATCAAAGCCTCACCAATGGGTGGCCTCAGATTGCAGAAATAATGGTGAAGTTATTCCAGACGTTTGGGCAATACACCTGCTAATCAATTTGTGTGGAAGGATACCAGGCCTCAGCTAAGACTATATGGAGTCGTTGGCAATACTAAGTGGTTTGGCTAGTTGACTAAGGCTTCTAGAAGGAGCAATATGGAAAGAACAGAGATAAAGATGGTGCGATGTAAAGGTATGTGAATGTATCTGTGGGACTGGGCATATAGAAGGTATTTGAAACTTTGATTTACATGTCAATGTCTATCAGATATCATTCACCACAGAAAAGGTACAGAACTATGAAATGAACAGTAATTGTCCAGTGGACATCAGCCAGCTTCTATCCTCAGCTGCCCAGTGAATTCACTATAGTACAATGACCCCCTGAATGATGAAGCCAATATGGCATGGTTATAGCACCATGAGCCTCTCTTATCCAAACTGATCTAGCTGTTGCCACTTCTGAACATCCAGCCTGTCAACAGCAGAGAACAATGATGGACCCTCAATGTGGTGCGGGATGTGCCCACAGCCAAGGTACATGCCCTTGACCAGAATCAAACCTGGGACCCTTCAGTCCGCAGGGCGATGCTCTTATCCACTGAGCCAAACCGGTTAGGGCTGTGGTGCCATTTTAAGGGAGAACAACCACTTGGTGATAAGTAGATTATATTAGACCCCTGTATTAGTTTCTTATGGCTGCTGTAACAAATTACCACACACTTGGTGGCTTAAAACAACAAAAATTTATGCTCTCACAGTTCTGAAGGCCAGAATTCTGACATCACCGAGCCAAATTCAAGGTGTTGGCGGGGCTGTGCTCCTTCTGGAGGATCTAGGGGAAAATCCTTTCCTTGTCTCTTCCAGCTTCTGGAATTCCTTGGTCTGTGGCCATATCACTCCAGTCTGCCTCTGATTCCACTACCTTCTTTTCTATGTGTAAAATATGCCCTTTCCTCTCTCTTATCACATTAGGGCCAAATGAGATAATTCAGAATACTCTCCCCATGTCAAGATTCTTAACTTGAAGGGTTTGGGGAGGTGTGAGCCAGGAACTGTGGATGGAGACCAAATACCTTACAACTCAAAATATCACAACTTTCTTTGGCCAGGAGAAAAAAAGATATCTGACTACTAAAATATTGTCTTGGTCATCTGCCAGAAGAGGAAGATGGTGAACAAATAAGCAGACCTTTCTTGTACCTCATCCCAGGACAAGACTGGAAATACAACTAAATTGGGTAACATTTACCCGGAATTACTAACTGAGGTCCAGCTCCTGTTGAAAAACTTTATTTTTAATATTTTTAAAGATATGATGACTGGCCACCATCTTGAAGAAGCAGTTCCAGAACAGAGTAGATTGATCTGAGTGGTGCAAGGAGTGAATTACATCAGATACTCTCAGTGCCCCATTCATATCCCCTTGGCAAAGAGTGTTTGTTTGAAAGTTATGTTTCACATCAAAGGTATAAGAAACATTATTCCATGGTTAAATACACAAATGACTACCAATCTGCTTTAGTAGTATAACAGATACTCAGGAAATGTTTGTCAAATTAATTAAGGGATGCATAGATGCAATTTTTGTAGTGTGGGTACATTTTTATACAGATGACTTCTATGGTAAACAGAATTATAAAATGGGTCCCCTTCTCTCTACTCCTTCTCATGCTACTCCCATGCTTATGTTAGGTTATATGTCAAAAGGAATTTTGTAGATTGAATTAGTATTATTAATAAGTTGCCATTAAGATAGGGACATTGGGTAGGCCTAATATACTCACATTAGCCCTTTAAAAGCAGACTTTTCTCTGGCTGATTGCGGTAAAGAAATCAGAAAGATTTAAAATGTGAGAGATTGCCCTAACCGGTTTTGCTCAGTGGATAGAGCATTGGCCTGTGGACTGAAGTGTCACGGGTTCACTTCTGGTCAAGGGCATGTACCTTGGTTGCGAGCTCGAGCCCCAGTAGGGGGCATGCAGGAGGCAGCTGATCGATGTTTCTCTCTCATCAATGTTTCTAACTCTGTCCCTCTCCCTTCCTTTCTGTAAAATCAATAAAATGTATTTTTAAAAATAAAATAAAATGTGAGAGATTAACCAAGGAACTTATATGCATATCTGCATAACCCGTAGACAGACAGACAATAGTGCGGTGAAGGCCTGGGGAGGGGATCAATGGGGGGCAAAAGAGAGAGATCTGTAATACTTTCAACAATAAATTAAAACAATAAAAATGGAACTAGCTTATGACCTAGCAAAACAAACAAACAAAAATGTGAGGGGGGTTCTCTGTTCTTGACTTTTAGATGGAGGTGGCCACAGGGCAAGGACCCAAGAGGGGCCTCAGGTTGCTGGGAGCAATCCCTGGCCGACAGCCAGGAAGAAAATGGAGACTTCAATCCTGTAACCTCAAGGAATTATATTCTACTAACAACTGGAATGTTGCTGGAAGTGGATTCTTTCCCAGAGATTCCAGAAAAGAGCCTGGCCTTGATTTTGGCCTTCTGACACCCCCAGCAGAAGAGTGTACTAGGACTTCTGATGTTCAGAACTGTGAGGTAAGAAATTTGTGTCATTTCAAGACATTAAGTTTGCAGTACTGTGTTATGCAGCAATAGAAAACTGATATGACTTCTGAACCGATAAGCCCATGGGCACAGACAATAGGGTGATGAAGGCCTGGGGTGGGGGTGGGGGGCAGATTGGAGAGGCCAATGGGGGAAAGGAGGACATCTGTAATACTTTCAACAATAAAGATTAAAAGAAACAAAACAAAACAAAAAACATGTAAGCCTAGTCCAGATCTAGGTTTGAGGTTCAGTCTTGAATATACCACTGGGTGCCAGACTTATTGAGAATATTTTACTGTCATCTAAAATTCAGTATGTATAAAGCAATATCTGTACTTTTCTATGACCTACTAACTCATCCAGAGACCCAGTCTTCTGGAAATTCCTAAGTGACCTCCGTCTTTTCAGTAAGTGTGGCTCAAAACCTCTGAACTTTCACCCAATTCCAGCTGTCTTTTTAATTTATTGTAGTGTTGTCAAACTCCAATCTTCTATCACCAACATTTTTGCTACATATGCAAATGAACTGCATTGCTATTTCCTTCATATTTTACTTAAGTCAAGTCATTCTTTTAATAAGTTTATTATAAAAGTTAAGAATATATCACTACTATAAGTGGCAAACTGGTATTATTGACCATAAATAGAGGGTAACTGTAAAAATAAATACAATAAAAAATTTATATTTCAGCTAGATACTGCTGGCTTCTGAAGGCTCTGAACATAAGGCTTGCTCACTCTTTGTTTAAAAAAGGAGATTAGCAAATGTTAGAGAGGTGTTAAGTCAAAATAGCTCAAATAGCTCAAATTGAGAATTTCTTCTTGACATAATTAGAGGGATTGGAAGAGATTTAAAATGGAAATAGCATTTTTCCTATGTGATAGTTTATTCTTTAATTCCTTTTCCACTGCAGTTTAAATTATCTTAAATACCACCCCAAATCGTCTTGGATACCTTGTGCCAGGAGTCCCACACTTGGCAAAACATTCTTATAGTGATTTAAAAATTAGCTTGGGAGGGGCGGGTGTGATGTAGAGGGGGTCAATGGAAAAAAAACACACAAAAAAGGGGACATCTGTAATACTTTCAGCAATAAAGAAAAAATAAAATGCTTTCCATCAAAAAATAAATAAATAAAAATTAGCTTTCCATCAAAGAGAACTGTGTAACCTTGGACATGTAGTGAGTAAATGTACAAGACAAGTCATTATTGCTGTCATTGTCAATACCATCATCATTATCTCCACTCTCCTCCATGTTTGTTTGTTTTTTTAATCCTCACCCGAGGATATTTTTCCATAGATTTTTAGGGAGAGTGGAAGAGAGAGGGAAAGACAGAGAGAAGTATAGGTGTGAGAGAAACACATTGATGGGTCGCCTTCTGCATGGGCCCTGGCCAGGGAGGAGCCTGCAACCAAGGTATGTGCCCTTGACCAGAATCAAACCCGGGACCCTTCAGTCCACAGGCCAACGCTCTATCCACTGAGCCAAACCGGCTAGAGCTCCTCCATAATCTTTATGTCAAAAAAAATTTTACCATCTATAGAACATAGTGGTTTCTCTCTTAAAACTATTGGTCCTCCTCATTTATCTTCCAAAGTCTCATTTGGATGATCATTTAAACTTCCTATTAGATAATGTTGCCCAGTAATTCTCCATATTACTACTAGCTATCCTTCTAAAATGCATGTTTGATTATGTCCATTCCCTGAATAGCATAAGATCAGAGTGTTATATTTGGAATATCATAATCTGTTGAGTAAGGTAGATTCTTTTGCATTACCTCTAGTAACTTCCAAGGATATCAGCATGTTTTACTCTCCCTTAGGCCATTTATCATCATGTGTGAATTTTATTTCTTATTTTTTGGTGGTTGTGTTTAAAGTCAGTCTCATTTAACTAGAACATAAGCTTGGTGAGCGTGAGTGTGGGTTGTCTTGGGGGCCACTTTATCTGTAGCATCTAGAATAACACCTGTCAAATATTAGGTTCTCAATGACAATGAACAAGTTACTGGTTTAACTTTCCCAACTTTGGTTTCATAACCTTCAAAATGAAGATAATAATGCCCACGTAACAGAGTGGTTGTGAGAATTTAATGAGATAACTTATATAAAGGTACTGGTACATCAACACAAGCTATTAGTAGTGTATTGTTCTGTTGTTAAAATAAGGCCAATCTTAGACTAGTTTCAAAGGGTTCTGGACTTATGTCATCAAATTTTCTTTATATTTCTCAACCCATTTTTGGGGGGTGTTTTAAATATATTTTATTGATTTTTTACAGAGAGGAAGGGAGAGGGATAGAGAGTTAGAAACATCAATGAGAGAGAAACATTGATCAGCTGCCTCCTGCACACCCCCTACTGGGGATGTGCCCGCAACCAAGGTACATGCCCTTGACCGAAATCAAACCTGGGACCCTTCAGTCCTTAGGCCGACATTCTATCCACTTAGCTAAACCAGTTAGGGTTCTCAACCCATTTTTCACATTAACTTAAATCTCCAGCTCTTGTTTTAATATGTATTTATTTATTTATTGAGTGTTTGTCTTATCAGTTTAGGGTATACAAAAGAAAAAGACCTGGTTCCTGCCCTCATAGAGATGTAAGATAGACTTATAAAGGGGGAAAAATCATGTGATAATAACCATAATGAAATAATGTACAACATTCATGCAAATATTAGAGAAATAGTGTCCTGGCTACCTGGCTAGAAATGGGCAAGGCATAGAGGTAGCAGGAGAGGAACAAAATGTGTAAGCCACTGCTCATCATTCCTGCAATGCTCTTACCACAGCTCCATAACTTGGGCTTTTCCTATCCTCTGGGATGCCTTTGCACCACTACTTACATGTCATTTTTTACATGAAATTTCCCAGAGTCTCCCTATCAGAATTTATGCTGACCTTTCCTTTACTCCTCTACTCATTAGCTCATACGTCTTTGATGCACTTTTCCAAGACTCTAGGCTCTCATATTTAATTTTACATTTTTTCTGTTTCCCAGAATCTAGGTTCTCATATTTAATTTTACATTTTTTTTGTCCATTTCACAAAATTGCAAGTTTCCAAAGCATGGTGAATGTTTTCAGTTTGTTTATCTATAGACTTCATGGTTATTCAGGGAATGATTTTGCTAAAACTAGACCTGCTTTTCCTAAGGTCTACAGGTCCAAAATCCATCCCTTTGGTTTAATTCAAATATTGGAATTTTTGCCTCAAAGTACATATATTCTTTTAAAATATTAATTTTATGGAAGTAGCCGTATATAACTTTTAAAAACATTTTTATTGATTTCAGAGAGGAAACGAGAGACATAAATATCAGTAATGAGAGAGAATCATTGATTGACTACCTCCTACTCCGTACTGGGGATCAAGCCTGCAACCCGGGAATGTGCCCTGACTGGGAATTGAACTGTGACCTCCTAGTTTTTAAGTCGATACTCATACACTGAGCCATGCCTGTCGGGCTGTTCTGCACTTTAAATCTTCTTTCTAACATGTTATTTAAAAAGTTTTATAGGTCCCCACCAGTGTGGGGCATGCGGGAGGCAGTTGATCAATGATTCTCTCTCATCATTGATGTTTCTATTACTCTCTCCCTCTCCCTTCCTCTCTGAAATCAATGAAAATATATTTCAAAAAAAAAAAAAGCAGAACAAGTCAATAGGCACAATCCAGTGCAAACTCTAAATTGGCAATTGAGTTTAAATGAGACTGAATATGAGATGAAGAATAAATGTGGAAAAACTAGAAATGAGTGAAAAATGGTTGTGGTAAAATTACCAGCTGTTATTTATAGTATGTGCCAAGTATAAATATGTCCTTGCAAAGCTTCAAGAGATGAGTCATCAGTTATTTCAAGACAAATTTCTGACTTGCTTTATATTATTTAAGGTTACTTTATGGAGATAGTATTAAAAATCCCGTGTATAGAGGGACAGATGTATGGAAGGGCATTATGAAATGACCAGTGGGCTTCACCTAAGAGTCTAAATTTGTAGTAACCAAACTTTTGTGGTTTCTGAAAACTATGTAATTTTTATGAAATATTATGGAAAAAATATATTTGAGTTTATAGTAATCATAGCACCTCATAGCTCAACACCATTTAGCAGGCTAATTAATTGCAGAGAGATGCTGGTTTGTAGCTTTTCAAAGGTCAGATGAAAGCAAGGGCTTTCTGTTTTAAATATACAGATTGCAGCCACTATACATACTGGGGTAGGCAAAAATAGGTTTACAGTTGTGAGTATATGAAACACAGAATTTCTTTTTTTATTATTAAAATAATAATCTGCATGTATTTTATTCCATATAAACAACTGTAAACCTCCTTTTGCCCACCCCTGTACTTTGTTTTGTGGTTGCTATTTCTTTTGTCCCTAATGGTGATCGCACAAATTTAATATGGGAGTCACAGGAGGCATGAACTCTTATTCAACATAGTACTGGAAGTCCTAGTCATAGGGATCAGACAAGAAGAAAACATAAAAGGCATCTAAATTGGGAAGGAGGAAGTAAAACTGTCATTATTCACAGATGACATGATATTGAACATGGAAAACCCTAAACACTTCCCCAAAAAACTACTAGATTTAATAAATGAATTTGGCAATGTAGTAGGATATAATATTCACACCCAGAAGTCCCTGGCATTTTTATATACTAATAACGAACTCTCAGAAATAGAAACTAGAAACACAATCCCATTTACCATTGCAACAACAAAAAAATTAAGATACTTAGGAATAACCATAACCAAGGAGGTAAAAGACCTGTACTCAGAAAACTCCAGGTCACTGAATAAAGAAATAGAGGAAGGTATTAACAAGTGGAAGAATATACCATGTTCATGGATTGGTAGAATCAACATAATTTTAATGTCCATACTAGCCAAAGCAATCTATAGATTCAATGCAATCTCTATTAAAACACCAATGGCATATTTCACAGATCTAGAACAAACACTCAAAAAATTTATATGGAACCAAAAAAAGACCCCAAATAGAGGCAGCAATCTTGAGAAAGAGGAACAAAGTTGGAGGAATCACAATACCAGATATCAAGTTATACTACAAAGCCACTGTAATCAAAACAGCCTAGGTACAGGCACAAGAACATACAGATCAATGAAACAGAATGGAGACCCCAGAAATTGACCCAAATCATTATGCTCAGTTAATATTTGACAAAGGATGCAAAAGCATACAATGGAGTAAAGACAGTCTCTTCAATAAATGGTGCTGGGAAAACTGGACAGGTACATGCACAAGAATGAAACTGGACCACCAACTTACAC
>NW_005370031.1:1916290-1932164 GCF_000412655.1 Myotis brandtii | reverse complement strand
AAATGGTGTTGGGAAAATTAGACAGGTACATGCAAAAAAATGAAACTAGACCACCAACTTACACCATACACAAGAATAAATTCAAAATGGATAAAAGACTTAAATGTAAGACATGAGACCATAAAAGTCCTAGAAGAAACCATAGCCACCAAAATCTCAGACATCTCTCGTAGCAATATGTTTGCTGATACATCTAGGACAATGGAAACTAAGGAGAAAATAAGCAAATGGGACTACATGAAAATGAAAAGCTTCTGCATTGCAAAAGAAACCTCAACAAAATAATAAGAGAGTCCACTGCATGGGAGAACATATTTGCCAGTGATATTTCAGATAAGGGTTTAATCTCAAAAATTTATAGGGAACTCATACAACTTAACAAAAGGAAGACAATTCAATTTTTAAAAATGGGCAAAGGACCTAAACAGACATTTCTCCCAAGTGAATATACAGAAGCCAAGAGACAGATGAAAAAATGCTCCAAGTCACTAATCATCCAAGAGATTCAAATTGAAACAACAATGAGCTATCACCTCACACCTGTCAGAATGGCTATCATCAAAAAATTAACAAACAACAAGTGTTGGCGAGGATATGGATAAAATGGAACCCTAGTACCCTGCTGGTGGGAATGCAGACTGGTGCAGCCACTGTGGAAAACAGTATGGAGTTTCCTCAAAAAATTAAAAATGGAACTCCTATTTGACTCAGTGATTGCACTTCTAGGAATATCTCCTAAGAAACCAGAAACACCAACCAGAAAAGATATATGCACCCCTATGTTCATAGCAGCACAATTTACAATAGCTAAGATTTGGAAACAGGCTAAGTGCCCATCAGCAGGTGAATGGATAAAAAAAAAAAGCCATGGTACATTTACACAATGAAAAACTATGTGCTGGTAAAAAAGAAGGAACTCTTACCATTTGCAACAGCATGGATGGACCTGGAGAGTATTGTGCTAAGTAAAATAAGCCAGTCAGAGAAAGACAAGTATCACATGATCTCACTCATATGTGGAATCTAATGAACAAAATAAACTGATGAACAAAATAGATCCAGAAAGATAGAACCATGGAACAGACTGACATATTTCAGAGGAAAGACACAGGGAGGGGAGAGATTACCTGGGGAACTTATATGCATATATGTATAGCCCATAGACACAGACAGAAAGCTTGGGAGGTGTGGGTGCAGGATGGAGGGGGTCAATGGGGGAAAAACAAACAAAAAAAATACAAAGGGGACATCTGCAATACTTTCAACAATAAAGATAAATTAAAAAATAAGGTATACACACCATAACAGCTGAAAACTCAATTTTGGAAATAACATGTATTCTAATAAACACTGCCTTTATAATAAAACAAAACAAAACTATGGCTTTCTCTCTGACTGGCTCCAGTCGACTGGTTCCAGACTCCGCTGCAGCCAGCAGTCCTGTCATCTTTCACAACTGTATGCTACGTGGGCTGTTGTTCTTGGCTCTGGTGTTCCAGGTTGTGGAGCCCAGCCTGGGTTTCAGGCCTCTATCTTCTGAGGGAACAGACCCTCCTGTAGCCAGGAGCTCCTCCCTCACTCTTGGACTTCTGACCTGCCAAACCTAGAAGCTGGGTCAGCTCCTCTCCTGACCTCGCCCTTCCTGTCTCCAGGTGTTTTCTGTCCTTCTTTGATATGTCTCCTCCTCCGCTGGACCTCAGTTGGTAATTCCAGGTGAATGTTTTCCAATGTAGTTGTATTTCCAGTCTGGCCCTGGGATGAGATGCACGCTAGGTCTGCCTATTGGGCCGCCGTTTTCTCCCGAATTTCTTTTTCAGTAGTTTACTCTTAATCCTCTTAATTGCATGCTTCATTTACAGAATTTCTGATTGAGTCTTTTTAAAATATATATATTTTATTGGTTTTTTACAGAGAGGAAGGGAGAAGGATAGAGAGTTAGAAACATTGATGAGAGAGAAACATTGATCAGCTACCTCCTGCACACCCCCTACTGGGGATGTGCCTGCAACCAAGGTACATGCCCTTGACCGGAATCGAACCTGGGACCCTTCAGTCCACAGGTCGATGCTCTATCCACTGAGCCAAACCAGTCAGGGCCTGATTGGATCTTTTTTAAAGTTTTATTCTCTTTGACAAAGTGCTCATTTTGTTTATTCATTTGTTGTCTGAGTGTATTGAATTGCCTGTCTATAGTTTCTCGAACTACACCCTTGAAACCTGTCATTTATATCACATATTTCCGTGTGTTCCAGCTTGCTTTCTGGGGATTTTTCTTTCATTCTGATCATCCTCATTACCATGGTTATTCATGATATTTGCTGTTCTCCTATGCCTCTGCATGTATATCTGTCTATATTAATGGACTTCTATAGCACCTTTCTCTGAAGAGGTCTTGCTACTATTTTCCAGGTGATGGCACTGAATTGCATGGTTTTTACCTCTGTGATCTCCCAGACTTGACCTCCATTGCTTCCTTAAGACAGTACAGTCTCAGTGCTTGGAGGTGGGGTTTGCTTTGCCCTCACTGTAATGGCAACCCCTGACCTCAGTGGGTTCCAATCCCAAGCACTCCACTTGGGATTTCAGTCACAGATGGAAACAGCATTTCTACTGCAATAGCTCTTGGTTTGCAGATAATTTGCTCTTCATCCTGACACCAGTGGCAATGGGCAGCAAGTTTTGGGAGTCAGTGTCACCACAGGGCTCTGTGGTTCTGTTTCTTTGCCTGAGATACCACCGCCTGGCCTGATAGTGGAGAGCTACAGGGAAGAAACCTGTGCTCTGTCAGGTGTCTGCTGGCTCAGTCACTGTTCACTCCGCTCACCCTACTGGACTGCTCCCCACTGCTCTGTTTCTCCTGGCTGAAGGATGCACCTGCTACTGCTGGCTTCCTCCCCTCTCTAAGCTGAGCCACAAGTTCCTAGATGCAGGGCTGCAACTGCAGGTCTCTCTGGTGTGCCTCTGTATTGAGTAGGGACTCCGCTGGACCTCAGTTGGTAATTCCAGGTGAATGTTTTCCAATGTAGTTGTATTTCCAGTCTGGCCCTGGGATGAGATGCACGCTAGGTCTGCCTATTGGGCCGCCGTTTTCTCCCGAATTTCTTTTTCAGTAGTTTACTCTTAATCCTCTTAATTGCATGCTTCATTTACAGAATTTCTGATTGAGTCTTTTTAAAATATATATATTTTATTGGTTTTTTACAGAGAGGAAGGGAGAAGGATAGAGAGTTAGAAACATTGATGAGAGAGAAACATTGATCAGCTACCTCCTGCACACCCCCTACTGGGGATGTGCCTGCAACCAAGGTACATGCCCTTGACCGGAATCGAACCTGGGACCCTTCAGTCCACAGGTCGATGCTCTATCCACTGAGCCAAACCAGTCAGGGCCTGATTGGATCTTTTTTAAAGTTTTATTCTCTTTGACAAAGTGCTCATTTTGTTTATTCATTTGTTGTCTGAGTGTATTGAATTGCCTGTCTATAGTTTCTCGAACTACACCCTTGAAACCTGTCATTTATATCACATATTTCCGTGTGTTCCAGCTTGCTTTCTGGGGATTTTTCTTTCATTCTGATCATCCTCATTACCATGGTTATTCATGATATTTGCTGTTCTCCTATGCCTCTGCATGTATATCTGTCTATATTAATGGACTTCTATAGCACCTTTCTCTGAAGAGGTCTTGCTACTATTTTCCAGGTGATGGCACTGAATTGCATGGTTTTTACCTCTGTGATCTCCCAGACTTGACCTCCATTGCTTCCTTAAGACAGTACAGTCTCAGTGCTTGGAGGTGGGGTTTGCTTTGCCCTCACTGTAATGGCAACCCCTGACCTCAGTGGGTTCCAATCCCAAGCACTCCACTTGGGATTTCAGTCACAGATGGAAACAGCATTTCTACTGCAATAGCTCTTGGTTTGCAGATAATTTGCTCTTCATCCTGACACCAGTGGCAATGGGCAGCAAGTTTTGGGAGTCAGTGTCACCACAGGGCTCTGTGGTTCTGTTTCTTTGCCTGAGATACCACCGCCTGGCCTGATAGTGGAGAGCTACAGGGAAGAAACCTGTGCTCTGTCAGGTGTCTGCTGGCTCAGTCACTGTTCACTCCGCTCACCCTACTGGACTGCTCCCCACTGCTCTGTTTCTCCTGGCTGAAGGATGCACCTGCTACTGCTGGCTTCCTCCCCTCTCTAAGCTGAGCCACAAGTTCCTAGATGCAGGGCTGCAACTGCAGGTCTCTCTGGTGTGCCTCTGTATTGAGTAGGGAATTCTTTGTTGAGTTATAGTTGGTTAACTTGTTGAAATTTCAGGGGAAGAGGCCAAGTGGATCTCTCATGCCGCCCTTCCTCTTACATCACTAAAAAATGATTATTCTTAATTATAAAAGGCAAGCCAATAGAATATGCAGTTTTAATATCCAAACTTCATAGAATGTACACATCTCTCAATATATTTTATTCAAAGTTTATTCATAAAAATTTTGTGTTTATACCCATTAAACTCAATATAACATTAATAATATATACTCCAGAGGGAAAGTTTCAAGTTATATTCCAAATATAATTTATAGAATTTCATAATCTCATGTAGATGTTGCAATGTACACAGAATGTCAACAAATGGGATGTGTGGGATTTGGGGCTTAAACAGGTTTTGTGTGTGGGCCAGCCAATCAATTTTTTGATCCAACTGAATACATATGAAATTTGAAATAAACCTGTTTGTATGTAAGACATTAGTATTAATCCCAATATTTCCCCTCTTTTTCAGTAGTTCAGGGTTTTTACTGCCATTGGACTTAAGCAAAGGTAATTGGCATTTATTTCTCCTGAAAGATTTTTTTTCTTCTCCTGTTTTGGGAAGAATTGGGGGAGGGAAGAAATGTCATTCCCCCTTGCTTCCTCTAGAATCTCTTACCTAACTCTGATCATTCCTCTATAGTGTCTCCTCTAAGCACTGATGCTGTCAGCTTCTACTTTATAAAGATGTATTTCTCTGACATATGGCTTTGTAAGTATTGTTTAGTATTTTTCTTATGTGAATGTGTTCTGCTTCCCCAATGAGGCTGTTGGATCCTTGAGGGAATGTGTCTCTACTTTTGCATTCACATACAGTTCTGCAGGTGGTCAGTTTTCAGGAAGCACTGGTGCACTGAATTTTGAGGATTCAAATGCCCAGGAAGCACATATTCATAGAGATCTTAATTTTAGCCAGAGAAAGAATGAAACTACTAAATTTCCAAGCATGGTTTGCAAGTTCTTCCCACCCTTGCATCTAAGATCCTGAGCTTTCCACTAAACAGAATTAGAGTAAAATATTTGTTTGGTTTTTCCCTGATCATTATTTTAGTTGGTTGTAGGAAAGCTCATGGGCATGATGCTTGCCTTAGGGGATGAGCACAGGGAAGACAGGCAAAGAAAATTTTGTGCACTACTTGGGGCCAAATACAAACTGAGAACTAAATATAAAGTTATGGTGTTCAATATATCTTCTTCTCTAAAACCTTCTATTTTGTGTGTGACCGGGTATGGGGGCGGGGGGATAGGGAGGAAGAAAGGATGGAGGAGTGGGTGGAATAGTATAGGTGTCAGAACACTATGACCTGTGGGCCAAATCTGCCTCATAGCCTATTTTTATACATAAACCTTTTAAGGAACATAGCCATGTCCATCATTTACATATTATCTATGACTGCTTTGGGGCTATAATGCTTAGCTGAGCAGTTGTGACCCAGATCCCATAGCCCACAAAGCCTCAAGTATTTACTCTATGTATAGCCCTGAACAGAAAATATTTGCTGAGTCCTGGACTACTACATTATGGATTTTTTTTTAAAAATCCCCACTTTGTAGTATTGTTTTTATATTAAAATAAATGAAAATTGAAATGACTGTTTTCACTAGAAGGTAGCAGTGGTTCCCAAACTTATTTGGCCTACCGCCCCCTTTCCAGAAAAAAATATTACTCAGCCCCTGGAAATTAATTTTTTTTTAAATTTTAATAGCAGTTACTCATCGCCCCCAAATGCACCTGTGGCCATCACCGCCCCCCTGGATTGCTGCAGCGCCTACCAGGGGGCGGTAGCGCCCACTTTGGGAATCACTGAGGTAGAGCAATCAATGCTTTTGAGTTCATGACTCCTTTTGTGGTATGATTTGAGGCACATGCTTGTCCCAGGGTAAATGTTCCGTTTCCTGTTAGAATTTGAGGAATCTACCACTATGGACTTACCTGATTTTGGAAAAATATTTTAAAATGCAAATGTATTTGAGGGAAGATGCCCAAAATCTATGACCAGTCCCTTTTTCCTTGTGTGTGAGATTTAATCGCCTACTTTTCTTTCTGCAAGATAAGAAGAGAGAATAACAGAGTAATCACTAGAAGAGTTGAAGGTTGAACTGGAATTATGGAGGAAACACTAAAGATGAATGGAACTGATGTTACATATGTTATCTCATTGGACCTCACATCAATCCTGTGAGCTTGATAAGATTTAGTTAGCCCATCCTGAAATTAAAGAAAGCTGAGTCTCAAAGAATCTAAATTGCCTAAGGATAAGCAGTTAATAAATAGCATCAGTGGTCTTCTAATTCTCACTCTAAATTCTACGTCCCCCCCCCCATTTTATTCCATTGCCTCTTCAACATCTTTGCCATTTTCCCTGAGGCCATGATGCTAAAAGTACTTCCTCTCTGCCTTCTGGAACTTAAAATCTTTCCCATAAGAATTGTTGCTGTAACTTGGTACTACCTAAAATCCCCAAATTAAAATCAAATACCCAGAATTTAAAGATCTCTCTCAAATTTATTCTAGCTAGCTATTCATTGGTCAATGCAATACTACTAAATTGATAGCCAGTAATAATCAGCCTGTTTTTTCAAAAGTAATACAGGACCTTGCTCTGTGTTAAATTACAGTTGGTACAAACCCTGAATTAAAATTAGGCAAGCCATCCTTTTAAGTAACCAAGTCTCACAATTAAGAATGTATAATAATTAGTTTCAAATTGGGGTAAATCATCAAAAACTGCTAGGTACCCTGGAAGTTATTTACATGGGAACAGATGCCTATGGAAGTTAAATGGAGTGTGGAAATTTCACAGCATACTGCAAAAGAAGAGATGAATTAACAAAATGATCACATCTCAAGCTATGTCTGGAATGAAATATAATTTTTATATATTTTCCGAGATTCCTATTTTCAGTAGTAGAAGACAGGAGAAAGTTCGAGATAGTTATTTTAAACTATGATCACAAAGAATACCATACAAATATATCTAACTTCTGTAGCAAAGAAGTAACTATATATACATAAGACAGAAATCAGTAACAATAATTTTAAAATATGTAAAATGATTGCTGCATATAAATTACCAATAGGCTAATATTAAAATTAAAGCCTATTCCACAAGATCCTGAGCCCCCAACTTCATGTAGGATGTCTGTCATTCATACACTCAGACAGATGGTTTCCATAATGGTGGCAAATGTCAGAGCCTATCAGGCATTTCTTTGAATTATACCCAGATCAGTGAAATCTCATTTTAAGCCCATTCCTGCTCCATTTTCAGATAATTGAGGTCAGTTACAAAAAGCCACTCTCTTATACTCTTTAGTTCAGACCTGCTATGTTGTCTCTAGTGTGTCTCCGATTACCTTGGCATAGAAAGTGATATTTAACCCTATACTATTGGTCAACTTTGAAATGTCCTAATTAAACTTTCACATTCCACGGGTGCCTAATTAGCATTGGAACAGTCTAATTTAAGTATGCTTTCCTATTTGGGCTTCAGTTGTCTCAATTTAGAGCAATGCAAGAAGCTTTAATAATTTACATGTTAGCTATTGGAAATTATTTTTCATTTGCGAAATGAATGATATTTTGATATATAGTCAATGGTTAGAAAGAATGAACCTCTCACCCTGCGTTGAGCAGGCAAAACCCTCTTCATGGCCATCGTCACCTAGGATACCGTTTAGCCAAGTGTGCTGCCTTTAACAAATATTCTGTGTTGTTATGCCCATAATTAGCTAAACCTGGCCACCAAAATGTACTTCATGTGCCTCAAGTGAATCTTTCATGCAGGCTTCTTGTCAGAGAGACTAAAAAGGCAGAGGGGTAAAACTTCATAAATGTACAAGGACAGACCATGTTTGTTTGCTACTAAATGATGGCATGTTTGGCAGAATTTGGCTTGAGACTTTTTTTACAATTAATTTCATAAAGGAAGGGAGAGGGAGAGAGAGATAGAAACATCAATGATGAGAGAGAATCATTGATTGGCTGCCTCCTGCAGGCCCCATACAGGATATCGAGCCTACAGCCCAGCCATGTGTCCTGACTGAGAATTGAACCATGACCTTCTGGTTCAATACTCAACCACTGAGCCACGCCAGTCAGGCTTGAGACTTTAATATACTACGTGGAAGTGAGAATGCAGGGAGGAAAGCTTATGTCAAAGAAATGTTGATATCAACCTTCCTCCTTAGCATAACCCTTCCATTTTTAACAGACTTTGGATTTCACATATGGTCCAGAGGTTGATATAAACATCACTAAAAATCTATAATAATAAAAGGATAAAATTCTAATTAGACTGGACAGCCAAACAACCTTCCAGACGTCCTTTGGGATGAAGTTGTGGCGGCAGGGGCTGAGGCAAAGGTGGTTAGGGGCCATCAGGCAGGCAGGCAAGCAGTTAAGGGCAATCAGGCAGGCAGGTGAGTGGTTAGGAGCCAGTGGTCCCAGGTTGCGAGAGAGATGTCTGACTGCCGATTTAGGCCCAAGAGAGGGTGCAGGCCGGACTGAGGGACCCCTCTCCCCCTGTGCACAAATTTCGTGCACCAGGCCTCTAGTGGATATAATAAGAAATTAAAAGAGAATAAAATGAAATCACTTATTTGAAAAATCTGGTGGTATATGGATACTTGAATAAAAAAACACACAACACAGTAAATTGGCTTGAGTCTATTTAAGCAAGGCCCCAATTAATTCTAATGTCTTTTTATAGCCTCTTAACTGGTATCCTCACCTCTAGCTTCTCTACATTTTAATCTAAAATAGTCTTATTAAAAATGATCCCTGAATGCTAACTTATCTTCTGCAGATACGAGGTCCTCATTAATTGAAGTGACTGTATTAATTTCCTAAGACTGCTGTGACCAAGTACCACAAACTGGGTGGCTTAAAACAACATGAATTTATTCTCTCATAGTTCTGGAGACTAGAAGTCCAAAATCAAGTGATTGGCAGGGCTATGCCCCCTGTGAAACCTGTAGGGGAGAATCCTTGCTTGCTTCATCTAACTTCTGGTGTTCACACACCTTGGCTTGTAGATGCATCACTCCAATCACTGCTTTGGTCATCCCAGGACTATCATCCTTCTGTGTCTATGTGTCTTATATTTTGTACTTTTAATTTTGATCTGTTTGCAATTAACCCTTATGGGAAGTACAAACTATGGATGCAAGCTTCTTTTCCCTCTCCGCCCCCCCCCCCCGCATTGCTGTCTATTTTTCCCAGCACCAGTCTTTGAATATTTTTTTCACAATTGGTTTATGATGTCAATACTTTTATATTCTCAAGTTCTGTATGAATTGTGTCTATTTCTAAAATTTTTACCCTAGTCTTTCTATTTCTATGGCAATATTACACAGTAGAAATTACTGAGTCCGTATTTCTGGTAGGGATAATTCCTCTACATTGCTTTTCTTTTTTTCAGAGTTTTCCTATATATTCTTTTAATTTACATTATATAAAATTTGTCTTGTTCCCCACTGCCCCAAATAATCTGACAGAATCCTCTTATTATTTTCACTAGTTTTAAAATTGTTTCTCTTGGGCTTTCCAAATATAACATTGTACATCTGAAAATAGTGATAATTTTACCTAAACTTCGCTTTTTCCTGTTTCATTACACTGGTAAATATCTCCCATAGAGTGTTAAATAAAAAAGGTGAGAGTGAGCATCTTTATGAATGCCTTTAGTGTCTCCTCACAACTTATCAAGGTAAACTGAGGTAGGTAAATATTCTCATGTTAATGACATATTCATTACTTAGTCAACATATCTTTCTTGAGCATCACATGTATACTAGGTGCTGTTGAAAGTGTTTGAGATTCTTTAAAGAACCCAAAATGCAAACATCTCTGCACTTATGTCATTTATGTCCCAGGAGAATGTTGAGGTAAAGATTAATTGTTCTCCTTTCTGTCCTAGGCACAAGTGAAGGCTGTATTTTCCAGTATCTCTGCAGTTAGGTAGGAACATTAGCTGTCAGCAGCTTATATAGAACATGAGTAGAAGTGACACGTGTCACTTCCAGTTCTCACCATGCTCTTTCTCTTTGCTCATTGGAAGACTAGCTAGGGTACTTCCAGCAAGGAATTCCAAGGATGCCCTGGGGAAAGTAGTCTTACAAGGGGAAGGTGCCTGGATGATTGGTGCCACTTGGAGGTGGGAAGTAAAATTAAATGAAATATATATAAATCAATGACTGTTATAGAATGTATAAAACAATCAATTAAAATACAATGATAGAGAATGTCACATTTACAGTAGTTTTAAAAAAGAAAAATGCTATAGAAATTAAATCCAATGAAAATTCTTTAAGACCAATATGAAAAAACAACAACCTTAAAGCACATTTGAAAAACAAAAAATATGTATATGAACACATAGGAAGGCTTAGCATATATTTTGATTTACAAAACCTCATAGGACATCAATCCACTTTGAGAAGATGTGTGCATATGGTAGGGTGGCCAACTTGTCCTGATTTGCTCAGGAATATCCTGGTGTTATCACAGAAAATTTCACATTTTAAGGAAATCAATTAGTTCCAGGCAAACTGGGAGGACTGGTCATCCCAACACAAGGGTATTTACTGTAGCATTCTTTGTAAGAGAAAAAGGCTAAAATCCCTCAAAAGTTCATCAAATGTGCACTGTTTGAATAAACATGGAACATCTATACAACAGAACACTGTAGCAGGTTGGAGGGACAGAGTGAAAGGAGAACAAATACATTTGATTGCTGTCCATTTCTATTAAGTGATTTGTGAGACTTATTGCATGAAATAAAGAGAGAAATAGAGGAAAGAAAGATCAGAAGAGAATGTTCATTATATAAATGTTGTATAAGAAATTTAATGAAATATGAATATTTACATATATATGTATATATATGTAATAATAAAAAAGAAACTGAAACAAATGACCTGTGTATCCATTTGGTGGCATAACCACAGGTAGAGGAATTATTTCAAAAAACTTTGAAATATAGTATTTTGACTGAATATTCCTAGTAGGATGTATCCCAAAGGCAAAAGAACATCAAATACATCTTTAACTTCATTTAGTAGACTTATTGTTGACAATAAAACTAGTATTGTCATTTTGCATTTATACACAGGATACTACACACATACACACAAATGTGCGCACACACACACACACAGTTGAACCATATGAAATTTCTACTGTTCTGTAACTATTGATGTCTAAAAATGTTACTTTAAGATAATTAAGCCTAAAAGATACAGAAGAAGAAGGGGAAGGAAAAGAAAGCACCTCTGCAGATAGGTTGGATAAAATAAGGACTGAGAATTGACCACTGGTTTTAGAGATATTGGAGGTCACTGGTGAACTTGACAAAAATGTTTGCGTTGAAGTAGTGAAGTGGAGGTACAAAATCAAGTGAATTGGTTTTAAGAGAAAATTGGAAGAAAGATAAGTATATGCAACTTTTTTGGAGAGGTTTTGCTTCCAAAGAGAACACAGAAATGGGATAGAAGCTACTCTGGGAGGAAGCATTTTTATAAGATGAGAGATAATACAGCATGTTTGTATGCTGAGCAGAATGATCTAGTAAAGAGAGAAAAAGTGATGATATATGCTAGAATGAAGATAATTTCTGGGAAAATGTTTCCTAGTAGGTGAGTGGTATGCTAGAAATTGGCCATTTCTGACAGATGTGGGACCCCTCTAAGAGGCACCATCTGCTTTATTTCCCATTGACCTGGCAGATGCTCTCACAAGTACGCTCCAGTCTGAGGCTTCTTCTATTTAATTCTCCTTCCTCCTCATTTCACTTCGGAGGTGTCAGATCTACATCAAAGTCTGAAGCTTCTCTCTCCTTTCTCTTGCTCCATCACACTTTATCTTTCTCAGGCAATTCTCCAATAGATCTTAGGCACTTGAAATCCTGTCTTGACATGGGCTTCTTGCAGAACCCAGATCAACTCACCCTGTGCAAGTGTCTTCAATAGTGCTTCATTAAAAGCCATTTGATAAAATTTTAAAAACTATATTTTTATTGATTTCAGAGAAGAAGGGAGAGGGAGAGATGATGAGAGAGAATTATTGATCAGCTGCTTCCTGCACGCTCCACACTGGGGATCGAGCCTGCAACCCAGGCATGTGCCCTGACCAGGAATCGAACTGCACCATGACCTCCTGGTTCATAGGTCAATGCTCAACCACTGAGCCATGCCTGCTGGGCAGGATAAAATTTTTCTATGTAAGTCCAACATTTTATATGCTTTCTTTTTTAGTTTGGTAAATTAGATTTTCTTAGAAAATTATCTATTTCATCCCAGTTTTGAAGTTGTTTATGTCTAGTTAAGCAAAATAGCCTTTTTATGATTCTTTTAATTTTCTTGCTTATTTATTATTTTATTAATTTTTATTTCTTATTTTATTTGTGCTTTTCCCCCTTGTCATGATTTGGTTTTCTCAAAGATGATATATTTCATTATTAATAGAGAGTTTTAAATTAATGCCATTGATATCAGCTTTTATCTTTATTATTTTCTTATAATTATTTTATTCTTTTATTTATTGTGATTTTCTCATATTTTAGGCAGAATAAAGTAAATATTTAATTATTTATTTGTATTCCTTCCAGTTATACCCTATGAGTCTTTTTACAAAATTTTAAATGATTATTTTCTGCATATTTTGCAATTTTTTCCTCTTTGACTCAACTGATATATGAAAGCATTGAAAAGGTTTTAGTAAGTAAGGGCTTTTTCTTTCTTGGTTTTGTTATTAAGGTCTAGATATATCTCATCAGTGAAAGGTTGTATTTCTCCTATTTCTACATTTTGCAGTTTGTTGAGATTTTCTTTGTGACTAACATATTGTGGATTTTAAATAATATTTAAAAATTTTTAAGAATGGGTATTTGAAAAGAATTTGTATTTTCTTTAAGTAGTATAGTATCTGGTTTGTTTTATATTTTAATTAAATATTCTATTTTGATATGCTAATTCCTTAGTGAATTTTTGGTCCATTTTATGTGTTATGGCCCAAGAGAGGTAAATTAATGTCTCCTATCATCACTATTATTTTGTCTCTGTTCTTTTATTATTTGTAGTATTCCCTTTATTGATGTTTGCTACATCAGGACCTAGGGCAGGCTGCCCCAAGGTACCCTGTAATGACATATTGATTATTTTAAACTATAACCACCTGAGAAGCAGCAAGAGTTGGAGGAGCTCTCTGACTCTCCTCTGTTCCCCTAAAAGCAGGAGATAAATCTTTCATATGATAGGTGCGCTCCCTGCTCACGAGCATTGAGACAACCCATTACAAGAGTTATATTATAAAATGCAGAGTCAAAAAAGCCTGCATAAGCATCTTTACTAATTTACTACCTAAGCCAAACTTGGCTTAGATTTCTTTATTTTTTTAAATTTTCAATTACAGTTGACAGACAATATTATATTAGTTTCAGATGTACAACAATATGATGATATATACACAAGTTACACACACATATATACATGCCTTATGAAGTGATCTGAGCACTATCTTTGTTCTTTCAATTTCTCACAAGTTTATTGTTTCTTTGTCTAAAAAAGGTAGGGGGGATTGTCCCCCTGCCTGACACTGTTATCTGATGTATTCCTAAGTATTATATCTTCATTGTGAATTTTACCATTACATTTTATAAAATAACTTCCTTTGTCTTCTTTAAAACTTAAAACCTGAATTCCACTTAAACTAATATATTAAGACCAGTACCTGATTTATTTTGTGTTTGAACTTATTTATTTAACTTTGCCATCCATTTATTAGTTAATTTTGGGGTACCTCTGTTGAACAGAATTGATTAAACATAATTATTGGTTTATGATACATTATCATTACAAACATATGCTTGGCATTTAGTTGTTTATTTATTATATAATGAACACCCAGGAACCTACTACCCAACCCAAGAAGAGATCTTTATAAGTATCTTACTATTCATAAGATTCTTCTTTACTGCATTCCCCTGCTTCCATTCCCCTCTACCTTCAGGTATACTGACTTTGGTATTTATCATACTCTTCTTTTATGTTCAACAGTTTAAATATATTTTACTTATTTTTATTATTTTTGAATTTTTTAAATGGGTATTATGCTATTTGAGGATGGGGATACAGGGAGACTTAAACAAATTGTGTGCCATAGTTGTTAACAATCTACCATAGGGAGGCCACATAGTATGGGACATGAATCATCCCTTTCTCTAGTGTATCCACGCTGTGTACACTGCATCACCTCATTTCATTTCATCATATAGGCATTGTATCATCACACATCATCACAGGAAGGGTGAGGACAGTACAATAAGGTATTTTGAGAGAGAGAGATTATATCTCAGGGCTTGTGTTCCAGTAACCCTTGTTTTCCTGAATAATGGCCCCAAAGCACAAGCGTAGTGATGCTGGCAATTCTGATACGCCAAAGAGAAGCCATAAAGTGCTTCCTTGGAGTGGAAAGGTGAGAACATTTTGAGAGAGATATTTTGAGAGAGACTATCTTCACATACTTTTATTAGATTATATTGTTATAATTATTCTATTTTATTATTAGTTATTGTTAATATCTTATTGTGCCTAATTTATAAATTAAGCTTTATAATAGGTATTTTGTATGTATGTATAGAAAAAAATCCTATATAATAAAACCCTAATATGCAAATTGACCAAATGGCAGAACGACCAGTCACTATGACGCGCACTGACCACCAGGGGGCAGATGCTCAGTGGATGTCCCACAGGGAGTGAGCCTAAGCTGGCAGGCAGACATCCCCCGAGGGGTCTCGGGCTACAAGAGGGTATAGGCCGTGCTGAGGGACCCACCACCCCAGTGCATGAATTCCTCTAGTCATAGTGTATATAGGGTTCAGCACTATCTGTGGTTTCAGGCATCCACTGGGGGCTTGGAACATATCACCTGCACATAATGGAGGACAACTGTATACTAGCCAGCTATTTATTTATTTATTTATTTATTTATTTATTTTTATTGTCTGAGTTTTACATATGTCTCCTTTTTCCCCACTTGACACACCCCCCCCCCTACCATTCCCACCCGGGACAAGCCCCCACTGCCCCACTGGTGGCAGTGGCAGGAGCCTCTCCCACCTCCATGGCAGTGTGAAGGACCCTTTGGTGGATGTCCCACAGGGAGTGAGCCTAAGCTGGCAGGCAGACATCCCCCGAGGGGTCTCGGGCTACAAGAGGGTATAGGCCGTGCTGAGGGACCCACCACCCCAGTGCATGAATTCCTCTAGTCATAGTGTATATAGGGTTCAGCACTATCTGTGGTTTCAGGCATCCACTGGGGGCTTGGAACATATCACCTGCACATAATGGAGGACAACTGTATACTAGCCAGCTATTTATTTATTTATTTATTTATTTATTTATTTTTATTGTCTGAGTTTTACATATGTCTCCTTTTTCCCCACTTGACACACCCCCCCCCCTACCATTCCCACCCGGGGCAAGCCCCCACTGCCCCAGTGTCTGTGCTATTGATTATGCTAATATACATGCATACTAGTCCTTTGGTTGCTCTCTAACCACCACCACCC
>NW_005370031.1:1912451-1914172 GCF_000412655.1 Myotis brandtii | reverse complement strand
CACTTGGTCATGGTGTATGATCTTTCTAATGTAATGTTGAATCTGATTTGCTAGAATTTTGTTGAGGATTTTAGCATCTATGTTCATCAAGGATATTGGCCTGTAGTTATCTTTTTTGTGGTGTCTTTATCTGGTTTTGGAATTAGGGTAATGCTGGCTTCATAGAAAGATCTTGGAAGTGTGCCTTCTTCTTGAATTTTTTGGAATAGACTGAGGAGGATAGGGTTTAATTCTTTGAATGCTCGGTAGAACTCCCCTGTAAAGCCATCTGGCCATGGATTTTGTTTGCTGGAAGATTTTTGATCACTGCTTCGATTTCTTTGGTAGTTATTGGCCCATTCAGGTTTTTTCATTCTTCCTGATTGAGTTTTGAGAGCTTGTATTTTTCTGAGAATATGTCTATTTTGTCTAGATTGTCCATTTTGTTGGAATAGAGTTGTTCATAGTATTTTTTCATAATCATTTGTATTTCTGTGGGATCGGTTGTTACTTCACCTCTTTCATTTCTGCTTTTGTTTATTTGGGTCCTCTCTCTTTGCTTCTTGGTAAGCCTGGCTAGAGGTTCATCCATCTTGTTTATCCTTTCAAAGAACAAGCTCTTGGTTTTGTTGATTTTTCGTATTGGTTTTTTGGTCTCTGTGTCGTTTATCTCCATTCTGATCTTTATTGTTTCCTTCCTTATGCTTATGCTGGGCTTCTTGTTGCTCTCTTTCTAACTCTTTGAGTTGTAGGCTTACATAATTTATTACCATTTTTTATAGCTTATTGAGGTAAGCCTGTAGAGCTATGAACTTCCCTCTCAAGACTGCTTTCACTGTGTCCCATAGGTTTTCTATTGTTGTGTTTTCATTGTCCTTTGTCGCCATGATGCTTTTTATGTCTTCTTTGATCTCCTTTGGTAACCCAATCATTGTTTAATAGCATGCCATTTAGCCTCCAGGTGTTTTATTTTTTTCATTGTTTTTAATTTTAGTTGATTTATAATTTATGCCATTGTGATATGAGAAGATGCTTGATATAATTTCTATCTTCCTGAATTTGAAGAGACTTTGCCTGTGTCCCAATATATCATCTATCTTTGAAAATGACCCAAGTGTGCTTGAGAAAAATGTATATTCTGTGGCTTTGGGGTGAAATGTTCTGAAGATGTCAATTAATTCCATCTGATCTAGCGAGTCATTTAGGATTGGTGTTTCTTTGCTGATTTTTTGTTTAGAGGATTTCTCCAGTGGGTAGTAAAGTCCCCTACTATGACTGTATTGCTGTCAATCTCTCCCTTGATATCCTCCAGAAGTTTTTTGTTTTTTTTTTGTTGTTTTTTTTTATGTATTTGGGTGCTCCTGTATTGGGTGCATATATGTTTACCAGAGTTATATCTTCTTGTTGAATTGTTCCCTTTATTATTATGAAGTGGCCTTCCTTATCTCTTGTTATGGCCTTCACTTTGACGTCTAATTTGTCAGATATAAGTATTGCTACCCCAGCTTTTTTTATTTCCATTCACCTGAAAAACCTTTTTCCATCCCTTCACCATCAGCCTGTATGAGTCCTTTGTTCTAAGGTGGGTCTCCTGTAGACAGCAGATATAAGAGTTATGTTTCCTTATCCACTAAGCTACCCTATATCTTTTGATTGGGGCATTTAATCCATTTACATTTAAAGTTTTTATTAATATGTACTTGTTTGTTGCCATTTTTATTCTTTATGCCTGTCCTTCCTCC
>NW_005370031.1:1875111-1912438 GCF_000412655.1 Myotis brandtii | reverse complement strand
TTGCATTGCTGGTTTGGTGGTAATAAACTCCCTTAGTTTGTTTTTATCTGTGAAGCTCCTTATTTCACCCTCAACTTTGATTGATAGCCTTGCTGGGTACAGTATTCTTGGATTCAGACCCTCGCTTTGCATGACTTTGTATATTTCATTCTATTCCCTTATTGCCTGATGAGTTTCTGTTGAGAAATCCATCAGTAGTCTGATGGGAGATCCCTTGTAAGTAACTTTCTGTCTCTCTCTGGCAGCGTTTAAGATTCTTACTTTGTCTTGGTGTTTTCTAATGTAATTATAATGTGTCTTGGTGTCAGTCTTTTGAGGTTCATCTTGTTTGTGACTCTGTGAGCTTCTTGGACTTGTGTGAGAGTTTTCTTCTTCCCAATATCAGGGAAGTTTTCTGTCATTATTTCTTCAAACAGGTTTTCTATTCCTTGCTCAGTTTCCTCTCCTTCTGGGACCTCTATTATGCAGATGTTGTTTCGTTTCATGTTGTCCCAAGTTCCCTTAGGCTCTTCTCCTGTTTTTTAAGTTTTTTTCTAGATGCTGCTCTGCTTGGGTATTTTTTTCCTACCTTGTCTTCTAGCTCACTGATCTGGTCCTCCACTTCTTCTAGTCTACTATTGATTCTTTCTATTGTGTTCTTTATTGCAGTGATGTCATTTTTCATTTTCTTTTGGTTCTTACACATATTATTGAATTTATCTTCCAACCTTTTCAGCATCCATATGACCATTGCTATGAATTATTTCTCTGACATATTGCTTGCCTCCATTTCATTTACTTCCTTTTCTGGTGATCCTCCTTTTCTTTTGTATGGGAGCTGTTTCTTTGTCTCCCCATGTTCGCTCCTCTCAGGGTGTCTGGTTATGTAGCTCTGTCTCTCCTGTGTTGACTTAAAGGCAAAAAATACAACACAACAAAACACAACGCACAGGGCACCAAACACAAATGTATTCACGATACCAATAACACCAAACAAAGGTTACCACCAGAGAAAAGAGAATTAGGGGAGAGAAAAGAGTTCAAAAATGATATTGAGAAAAGGAAAAAAATGTAAGAGAGAAAAGAAAGAGAAGAAAAAAGTTGGGGGCAAATATATGTATATGGGGAGAAAACTCCAAAAAACCAACAACTAATCCAAAAAATGCAAACAACAAACACCCAGAGATGAATGCAAACAACAAACAACAACTAATCCAAAAAATGTAAACAACAAACAACCAAACAAGAAACACCCAGCTGAATTTCTCTTCGGGCGATCTCTGACCTTTCTGTCACAGATTGCTTCACCAGCTGTGTTTAATTTGCCCCATATCCGGGTGGATGTTATTTGATTCAGCTGTTCCTTCTATCTGCTCTGTGAGAAGGCCCAGGTTCTGTCTGTGTATTCAGTGCCACTTTGTCTCCTCCTGGACAAAATTTTTAGGCACCCACAGGCTAGAGTCTCAGTGTTTGTGGGTTCGCAGCTGAGGCAGCTTGTCCCTGGGCATTGTGATTGTAGGGTCCCAGGAGGTATCTGAGGCCTCCCCATTGAAGGTAAAGCTGGGTTTCTGATCACACCTGCTCCACCCTTCAAGATAGCGCATTCTCTGTGGCAGAGCTGGCCGCTCTGGGAGAGATTTCAGCAGTAGTAGAGGTTGCCCGGCCAGGGGAGCCTGGTCCGCCAGTCCCAAACAGTCCTGGGGAATATAGCTGTTCTTCACTCACAAATACAGACACTCCCCGCACATCCACACACTCTCCTTTCGCTCTCTCACTCACACACTATCTTGCAGCCTGCCATCCCATCAGCCGCCATCTTGGATCTCCTCTAGCCAGCCATTTTTAACTCACCGACTCTTCTACACTACTTTTGTATAACTTGCTAATGGCACTTTACTTCATTTTTCCAAAAAAGGCATCTTAGAATTTATACATATTTTTCCACTTAGGTGATTTTTTAACTCTTCAAGTCACAAAATTTAGCACTGAGTAGTTTCTTACACATTTTCTTGGTGAATTACTCCCCCCCCCCAATGGAATTTATACAGGATGGTTCAATATATGAAACCATAAATACTGATAAAATTTTTATAATATAAATATTTTCATGGAGATACAGAAGGCATACCAATGTGCTCAAATAAAACATATAAAGTTTATATATATAAGAAAATTAGCAGCAAAAAAAGTCATTTTCTTTTTTATGAATTCTATTCATAGAGCACAAAACATCCCCCCCCCATTGACTGTTTTACCCCATTTATTCATTGAAATGGCTTGTTACATTGTATACAAATTAGACAATTTTCAGCTGGAGTTTTAATTTTAAAAAGAAATGTTTTTTAAAAACCTTAAATTAAAATATATCACTAATTTATATAATAAGGCCTTTTTTATGTAGCAGTACCTTCTTAATCACCAGAGTACGTAAAATATAATTATGCCATAAGTGCAATTCTAAATTCAGTTGAATTTTTAAAACTGCCCAATAAACTCATAATTAGTGAATGTCCAATCAAATCAATTTTGTGGGTGAGGGGTGGCAAATGAGTAGGTATGTGAATGTCTATTGACAGCACATTATTGTCAAGAAAATCAAACTGAGGAAGAATGGGAAAGTAATAAAGAGAAAGGGTAAGCCTGAAACCAGTAGGGGAGGAAATAACATGAGAAGGAAAGGGGTTGGGGTGGCTGGCTGAAAGGCTGGGTAACTGAGAAATAAGGGGAATGAAGTAATATGAAATTATGATACAAATGCTTCCTTTCACTGAAACAATGCTTTGTCATTCTCACAATAACTCTTTAGGATAAACAGCAAAGCTCTAGTTGTGGCATTTTATAGATGAGGCAACTGAAGTCACAGACAAGTCATAGGAATGATGGAATTGGGACAAAAAGTGGGAGCAGTAGAATCCTAGAGAGGAGAGGTTTTTCCCTCGTAGAGATATCAGAATAAACCATGTTGTCCAGTGGCATTCAAATGTTTGCAATGAAACCCAAAGGTGAGATCTGTTAGTCTGTACACATTTAAAAGCAATATCTATACCAGCCGTGGGCAAACTACGGCCCGTTTGAAATGAATAAAACTAAAAAAAAAAAAAAGACCGTACCCTTTTATGTAATGATGTTTACTTTGAATTTATATTAGTTCACACAAACACTCCATCCATGCTTTTGTTCCGGCCCTCCGGTCCAGTTTAAGAACCCATTGTGGCCCTCGAGTCAAAAAGTTTGCCCACCCCTGATCTATACCATCTTGGAAAAGTTCAGAATAAGAAAAAAATGTTTTCCATAAGAGTACAGTATTTTCAAGACCTCCTTTGAAACTGATGGGGTTCAGAATGTGCCACTTTGGCTTGCTGAATATCTTGAGCTGAAGACAGTCAAAGCCCAAAAAGTCTGGAAGAGCTCTTTACCTAAAAGAATTTGGATAGGGTGCCTGTACCAGGAATAGAGCTATTACCAAAGATAACTTCTTTTTACATCAGAAAGACTTCTCTGCATGGAATGGCAAACATTTGTTTACCAAATTTTGTTGTTCTCTCCTATGAATTGTCTTTATCCCCTTTGTAGTGCCAGACACCTACCCCCTCCTCCTTAGTTTAGGATACTATGTATATATGCCTCAATTGCCTGTCTGAGAGTCTCATATCTTTGGGGTCCCCCCCAAATTAAAATCTTTTTTTCCCTTGTTAATCTATCTTATGTCAGTCTATTTATTAGGCCAACAAAAGAACCTAGAAGGGGAGAATGGAATAGTTTTTTCTCTCCTACACTACAGTGGGGGCAAATTGCTCCATTTGACAAGTGCTGGGGAGCAGGGGAATGTGTGTGTGTGTTTTTTATGTCCCAAGCTAGAGCATGTGGATTTTGCTTGTAAGAGTGATATGGGCAGAAATAGAATAGTGGGACCAGCTATAATTATAAGAAATATTAACCATGCTCTGTTAACCATGATTGTTTTATTCTGATTAAAGAAGGCACATTCTAACCCACCTGGGAGTTGCATGTGGGACCTGGGAGCTCACCTGGAAAAGTGGCCCATCCTCCCTATCCAGGAGCTGCCTATTATTATGGAAAGATTACCAACCTTGTTGCAGAAACCAGAGCCCCCAGCCCTTTGAAGACCCCCAGTCCTTTGCACATTGCCAGCCCTTTGAAGGCCCCTAGCCTTTGCATACTTGCAGGCCTTTGCAACTCTCCAGCCTGCATTACCTGTAAACTGCCCATTTGGCATACCCTTTTGCCTACTTCCCCACATAATCTTTGTCCTCCTACCCAATATAAACAGTTGGCTTATGGTGGGGTGCAGAGCAGATTTTAGTGGATGACCTGCTGCTCTCCCCTACTGCCGGCAGTATTGGAATAAAGGCTCATATATGATTCAACCCTGTCTCTGCTGAATTGGCTCAAGTTGTGACAAGCAGCCCGGACCCATTGATTGTCTTGTTACAAGCGTGCTTATACAAGAAAAGATTCTGTATACCTGTTTGTCTCTATTGTCATTGAAGAGTCAAAGTATTTCCCATGAGCCAATGCAATTGCATATGCAATATGGATTGTTTGTGGGGATGCTCTAGTGTTTTAAAACTCCCCGAGGCATTAGAAAGTTTGATGAATCTGATGAAAAGCATTAAAGTGATCATTAAGTTATAGGAAAAAAGGTGAATATTTCAGACATTGAACAGCATAACTTCCCCCTCCCCTGCAAAACATTTGTTGAAACATTTGGTCAAATCCATGTCTTTCACTTCTACCAGGTGCAAGTAAATCCAGCACTACTAATTTGGAGCTGAACTCAAGATTTAAAAAAATACTATATATGTCATATTTCCAGTTTGGTTATATTAAAATTCCTGACCAGAGAGGCTGGGCTTTGGGAGGCACAATGGTGACCAAGGAAGATTCTTGCTCTCTCAAATTCTTTTTGCTTTCACTATCTGGCACCAGGAGTCTCCTCATTAACAACCTTAAGGGAATAAGACAGACATTTTTGGAAAGGAAACTCACATTCTTGGGTTCAAATATTAGGAATGGCTCTAGGAAATTTACTTATTTTTTTCCTAATCTCACTAATTTTTGTGAAATGAAGATAGTAATAGAACCCTTGGTGTGAGGATTGAATGAAATAGGCAAGTAAAGTGTTTATCACAGTGCATGGGGCATAGTAAACCTGTAGTAAACTTTCATCATTATTATTCTTGGGGAAAGGCTATTGTCAATCCCTCTAATTATGTTTATTTGGAAATTTCATGGATCTGCCCTGCTTATGAGCTATAAAGCATTCCCTGAAAAAAATGTACTATTCTACTTTGCTGTTATGTAAAAGTAGTGCAAAATGAAAGGCACACCTAGAATTAATTTAAGAAAAAAATGTGTTCTATGATATCAGAGGCCATTTCAGCCTGGGAACACTCAAAGAACATAGTGAATTTATGGTGGGCTCAAGAGGGTCTACGTTTGTCCAAGTGGTCAGAAGAATTTTACAATGCGAATGACTGTGGTTCACCAATGACAGGAACTTGGGAATAGAGTCCCTGATATTTTCAATGATGGTATGACTCTGAAGTACAACCAAACATCTAGGAGAGGATTTTATAGAATCAAATGAAGCCAGAGACATGTGGCACATATTTGGGCTACATTTAAATAGATTCTGGAATGAATACTCAGGAGAAACATTATTCTTCTCACTTAACTTAGATCCCTTTTGAATTTTGGTAAAATTTGGCTCACTGGTGTGCTGGATGCATTAAATAAAAGACACTGCACTTCAGAATTCATATACTACAAATAAGTAATTTATCTTCTTTGGAAGCAAAAGCACATTTAGTTATATGACATTAATAGTCTTTTTTTAAAAAAATGGAACCAGTTTGATAAATTCTTCATCCATTGAGGGCTCTGATTTCTATTTGAATTGAATTCCAAGTTATCTAGACATCAGCAACATAACTCTATGATTTAACCCCACTACTTCCTGACATCCTGCTTGCTGAGGTCAAAATAGTAAAGTAGCTTTCATGAAAACTCTGATGAAAAACATTATCTTTATCCTTTAAGTAATGATGATTCTATATTTATCTGAAGATTCATATTGTAAAATCACTGGGAAAAGATATTTAAGAAATTTGCCTGAATTTTATTTTGATTTGCATTTCTGCTTCTAACCCTAATCCCCAGCCTTGATTAATTCATCTTCATATTCTGTTAGAACAAATCTGCATGGTATATATGTTTCTCAATTGATAGGTCTTTCTATGTACACATTTTCTTTCCTTAACTTCCAATGATCTCTCTCCACTTATATTTAAAACAAGGTTTTACAGATAACTAAAAAACCACTTGCTATCTTTAGAGATGTTCTTATGTAGCTTTTCTTTTTGGTTAACATGAAAAAAAATGAGGAACACTGTGTGATAAACACTATAAAGAAAATAATATGTTAATTCTCCTGGGCTTTAGGGTATACTAGTATTTTTACTGTATGTGCTAATGGATGGAAGTGGAGGTGGGAAACTTCATAGAAGCATTCAACTCGATGAAAAGATTACAATAACCTCAGTGTGAAATTATAATATCCTTCTTATTATTTCAGTTAAATTGGAATTGGAATTGAATTATCAATGTGTTTGTGTGGTATAGGCAGTGGTCAGCAAACTGCGGCTCGCGAGCCACATGCGGCTCTTTGGCCCCTTGAGTGTGGCTCTTCCACAAAATACCGACTTCTGCGCATGGAGCCACATGCGGCTCTTTGGCCCCTTGAGTGTGGCTCTTCCACAAAATACCACGTGCGGGCGCGCACGTACAGTGCAATTGAAACTTTGTGGCCCATGCGCAGAAGGTGGTATTTTGTGGAAGAGCCACACTCAAGGGGCCAAAGAGCCGCATGTGGCTCGCGAGCCGCAGTTTGCTGACCACGGGTCTAGGGAATTAATGATGATAAAGAGTGCAACATCTCCCTCAGTGGGAAACTACTGTCTTCTGAGACTTTAGTTATTTGAACTAAAGTATGCAAATGAATATTTATGACTGGATAAATACCACTTACTAATCATTATGTTATTAAATTCATGCTCATATAATCTATAATAATAAAAGAATAATATGCAAATCGACCAAACGACCGAAAAGCAGAACGACCATCTGGACGACCTTCTGGACCACCACGCTATGACACCCACTTGCACCAGGCCAGCCAAGGCTGGTGTGATGGGATTGGTCGGGGGCCTGGCCATCACCCCATGATCTCCCTGCAGAGGGAGGCCCAGGCCACCGGCCAGTGGCCAATCGATCAATCGGGGGAGCTCCATGATCACCCCAACAAGGGAGGTCCAGGCAACCAACCGGCAGGCTGTGGCAGGTGGGCAGGCCCTCCCTCTATGGGGCACTATCAGTCGCCCTAAAGAGGGAGGCCCAGACTACCCTATGGAGGCAATGCAGCGGGTGAGCGGGGCCTCCCTCTGCAGGGGCGATACATCGAGGAGCCCTGGCCGGGTGGGTGGGGCCTACCTCTTTGGGGCAATCAATCACGGGGCTCCCAGACTGTGAGAGGGCACAGGCCAGGCTGAGGGACGCCCTGCCCAGTGCACAATTTTCATACACTAGGCCTCTAGTATCCTATATAATAAAACCCTAACATGCAAATCGAATCTGTGTTGAACGGCAGAACGCTCAACACAGGCACTGCCTTCTAGAGGGAAGTGACTGGCAGCCGTGATCAGGGGGTGGGACCAGCCGGTGGCAGTGATCAGGGGGCAGGGCCAGCCAGCAGGCAGCGCCAGGCTGCCAGCCAAGGTGGTGCCAGCGGGGGCCCCCTGATCACCCCGCCCACTGGTCGCCCCACAGATGGCCCTGATCACTGGCCAGGCCTAGGGACCCTACCCTATATATTGGGAACACTTTCTTAGATTTAAAAATTAAAACCTGACAGAGCTACTCTAACACTTAAAAAACAGGATGATGCAGCAATGACATGCATGGATTCTGGCTTGCACATTTTGTGGTCAGCCCTGATTCTGACACTTATAACTGTGTGACAAAGCCAATTAACTTCTCTCTGCTTCAGTTTTTCTACCCATAAGATGGGGAAAATGGTACTACTGCCTCAGAAGGATCATGTTACGTGCTACTTTTTATAATCAGGGCAAAAAAATGTAGCTGCCCATACAACAGCAAGATGCCTTTCACCTGTATGAAAAGTATGGCCACTGGTGCATGCAGCGTCCCAGATTGCAAGAGGGATGTCCGAGTGCCGGCTTAGACCTGACATCCCCCGAGGGGTCCCAGATTGTGAGAGCACGCAGGCTGGGCTGAGATTCACCCCCGCCATGCATGAATTTTGTGCACTGGGCCTCTAGTACTTTATTATAATAAATGTGCAAAATGTTTCACTGAAATCTGTATTTGCATAGCAGATTTATATTTATTCCAAAATATTTTACCCTTTAGTTCACTTACATAAACTTTTTTCCATTTAAGATTAAATATAAGGACAGGGGATCAATAAAGAAGTGGTTTAAAACCTTAAAAACATACCTCCATCTCTTTTAGTTCCTTCTCTAATGTATTAATTTTAATTCTGAAATGAGCAGTTAGAGACACTAAGAAGGTTGAAATTGAATGAGTTCATATGTTCTTTGCATCTTCTCATTTTTTGCTGTTGCAATTAGTACTATGTTAAAATGCCTTCAAAGATAGAGAGCTGGAAATACTGATTCACTTTTGATATTTGCCTGCACACTTTTAAAAGTAGCATTCTTTCTTTTATTTTTCTTTTGGTAAAATATAATCTGCTTTTCATTTTCCTAATAATAGCTTATGAGCTCTTTATTTCTTCTCATTACTTAACTATGTTGTCAGGCTAAGCTGAGCCTCACATAGGTCTCAATATTCAAAACTTCCCATTTTATCACATTATCTTTACTGATTGTATTTCACTGACTCCCCCCCCTCCAATAGTTTAACAGCGTTTTCCTATTCTCCCCAAAATTAGTCTCATTTATTCATTGCTTCATTGTAATCTCCCTCAGAAATAACCCCTTATTATTATCTTGTCCCAGCAGAAATCAGGGCTGAAGCAGAGAAAGCTCACACACAATCTAAATTATCAGTGATTATCTCTGTTCCCCAACCTGTAGCTAATTTGATCTTAGAAGAAGTTGGGGGTTTTTACTGACTTAATGTGCGCTGGATATCTCAAACATTTTTAAAATTATTCCAATAAAATTATTCTATCAAAATTTGTTGCCAATTTAGAGGGTTTTAAAACAATCTTCATTGTTGGAAGTATTACATATGTCCCCTTTTTCTCCCATTGACCTCTCCCAGCCTTCCCTTGCCCCCCACCCCAGGCCTTCACCATCCCATTGTCTGTGTCCATGGGTTATGCATATATGCATACAAGTTCATTGGTTGATCTCTTCCCACCCTCCCCTGCCTTCCCTCTGAGGTTTGCCAATTTAGAATTTTGTGTGTGACTTTAAACAGGCGGTAGATAGATGGTTCATTCATTCCCAACTCCATGTTGTTCACTAGGCTACAGTGGACAGTTAAATGGGATATGGTAAAAATAGCACTGAAGGCCCCTGATTATTCCGAAAGCCCTGTTTGCTTATCTGAGACATGATCTCACTCAAACTCTCCCACTTCACTTCAAGTTGCCTTTTCTATAAATATCAATGCCCCTTGGCTATCTTATTAGCCCATTAAGTTACTATTAATTCCAAATTTATATCTCAAAGTATATAGACCCTGGATCAGCATCAACAGCAATGTCTGGGAATTCATAAGAAATGCATATTTTTGGGTTCCACGCCACCCCCTACCCCGACTTCCTGAATCAGAAACTCCGGGGGCAGGGGTGTCAATTTGTGTGTTAACAAGCCTTTTTGAGACACACTGTCAGGTCTTATGCTTCTTATTATCCACATTGCATAGCATAGTATCTATAGAGAGTTAAGTACTCAATATTACATACAATGATAACTTCAATTTTTTAAGTTTTATTTTGTTTATTTTTAAATATATTTTTATTGTTGATAGTATTACAGATATCTCCTATTTTCCCTCCTTTCCCCCCCTCCTCCCAGCACTTACCCACTCTTAGGGCTAAAAGGAGGCGGGGGAGGGGGAAAGAGGAGATAGCTATAATATTATCAACAATGAAAAGTTTATTTTTATTTATTTTTTTAATATATTTTATTGATTTTTTTACAGAGAGGAAGGGAGAGGGATAGAGAGTTAGAAACATTGATGAGAGAGAATCATTGATCAGCTGCCTCCTGCACACCTCCTACTGGGGATGTGCCCGCAACCAACGTACATGCCCTTGACCGGAATTGAACCTGGGACCCTTTAGTCCACAGGCCAACGCTCTATCCACTGAGCCAAACCGGCTAGGGCAAAAAAAGTTTATTTTTTTAAAAAAAAGAATGACAAGAAAAAAAGCTGTGGGACATTTACACTATGGAATACTGTGTAGCTGTTAAAAAGAAGGATCTCTTACCCTTTGGGACAGCATGGATGGACCCGGAAAATATTAATGCAAAGTGAAATAAGCCAAACTGAGAAAGACAAATATCACATGATCTCACTTATTTGTGGAATCTAATGATAACTTCAATTCTTAATCCCCCCTTACATTCATGTCCTTTACCATGGGATTTTGCAGTTCTTCTTACTAAAGATGCATAGTCTTTTCCCACCCCTTGAATCTGTACTGATTTTATGACTTGCTTAAGCCTGTAGTAGTTTATGGTGAAAGTGATTGTATATCAGTCCTGAGTTTAGGCCTCTAGAACCGTTGGATATTTATTTGCACTTGCTCTCTTCTGTCACTAAGCTGAGTTGCTACAATCATCCAAGCTGAGGACAGTTTAGATCTTCAGACAAGGTCAGCAGGTAACTCTAGACATGTGAACAATAAACACTGTTGTAGGCCACTGAGGTTTTGCGGTGTTTGTTTTGAAGTGTTATTGTAGCAAGTTAGTTCTTGCTACCTCTGTACAATGAATTAAAAAATCTAAACTTCTACCATTATCTGTGTCAGCCTACATCAAACGTGGTCCAAATATCTACTCCTTCCTGCCTCTAGCTGACAGGGTCTGACCTAATCTTGCCTGCTAGATTTAGAGGTGATTTTAGCAATATCTTTCCTGGAACTCCCTGGGCCAAAATTCTTTCTTTTCAGAATCAGATTGATGTCAGCTGATTGCCATCCTTCAGAATGGGCTGTTTTAAACTCATGAAAGACATGAAGACAGTACATCTAAGTCAATATTATTTTGACATTCTCAGTAATCTAAAAATATTAGAACATAATTCATAGAGAAGCAACATGAGCCAAGTACCATGCAATAGGAAACTTCCTTACTAAAGTTTACATCAAGAAAAATATCTCATATCATCAAGATATGAGACCTATTATTTTGTTGAGGCAAATTTGGATTTGGGTATAATTCTTTAGCTAGCTTTAAAGATGTGTGATAATTTTTCCATTCAGTCACCTGTGACTCAGCTTTCCTCCATTTGGCTTTTATTTCTTGGTCTTACAGTCAAAGCTACTGAACTGAAATCTGTCTTCTTTCTGAATAACACTTTTCAAATTATAACAATGACTTATCTTGAATAATACCTCATGAAGCAGACAGAATTGCACTTTATCCAGCTTTCACCTCACATTCAGAGAGACATCTATTTTTCTAATTAAACTCTACATTTATCTTTTCTGAGATTGACAGAGCTCATCACTATAGATTGAATATTTATTAAGAAATTGTATCAATTTCTGCAGTTTTTAGAGCACCAAGTTCAGGGCACTGCACAGAAGTATGTTTTGATAATAATTTAAATCCCATTGTTCTTTTGCTTAGATTTGAATTATTTGCTAAATGGTATGCTAATTGCCTTAAAGAGCTACTGCAGTTTTGAAAGGCACAGAACTTTCTTTTAAGTTGCAGTGTGAAACCTAAGTAAATCTAGCTCATTGTTAGGCAATAATTATCAAACTTTGGAAGTGTATAGCAACCCCCCCAAGGGAGGTAAAAGTTCAGATTCCATGACCTCACTTCCAGATATTCAGATTTATTCAGCTTGGGGGCAGGCCTGGGAATCTGAATTTTCAACCATTGCCATAGTTATTTATGACACAGTAAAGTTTTTAAAAAGTTATTCATGAGGTTCTGATATAGCTTTTCCAGAATCCACATTTTAAAACTCACTAGTATATTGCACATAGCTATTCAGAATACATTTTAAATAAAGTAATAATATACCTTTAAAAATCAAATTATCTTTTTAATGATGTCATGTAGCACCTTACATGGCATAATCTAAATAATATAAATGAGATCATCAGCAATTTTAGGGAGCTATGCTGGGAGACACTGAGAGGGCTAGAAAAGTAATATAATTCACCATGTATTTACCATTTTATGTCTCTCAGAGAAGATATGCCCAATGAAGTAATATATGTGAAACCACTTTTAAGTTGTAAAGTACCTCACAAAAATAAGACACTTTCTTCTGAACCTTAGAAGTCATTTCTTTAAACTGAAAGTTTTGATCCGTGGGTGCTGTTGATGTGGGCAAAGCACAGGTGGTGCTGATGCAAGTGAGATATTAAACGACATTAATTTCTGGAAAAAAAATATAACAGAATGTCTTTCGAAGTTATATGTCAGGATGGATCTAAGATAGCTGTGAAGTGAATAGCCTGAGGCATTTACTTCAAACAATTCTGAAAGCATTATACCAAATATTATTGAGAATCCTTGATACCCAGCTATCTAGGGTGACAAGGACTGAACTGTCTATAAAGAACATCAAGAAGAAAGGTTATAGCACATGAAAAGAAAGCCTACAGAAGCCAATTTAATATTAGGTGGCTATTATAAACCAATTTTGGAATGATGGCCATGAAAATGCTTTGAACACTGTATAGTGCTACAGAAATAGGTGATGGCTATAATTATGAATTGTTACATTCAAAGACTTCACCTTAGGTTAGGACTACTTGCCTTTATGTTTGATGATATTGGATAGAGCCACTCGGTCATTGATAGCTGTGGTATTCTGAGAAGTTTGCCCCTCTAGAATTATTTCCTTTTACTCATAGGGATGTACCATAAGGTGCCTGATTTTTAGTACACCCTCAACATGTGCCTGAATATCCAATTCAAGTCAAGAGTAAAGGGAATCTCAGAGTAAAGGGAATAAGGAGGCAATTATCTATCTGGGGTCATGGCCCACATTTTTTTCTTGGGCTTACCTCTTTTTGGTTTGGGTAGAATAGAGTACTTGGTGAAATCAGACCAATAAACCAAATGTCTTAAGTGCTTTCAAATTTTATCATTCACCAATTCTACTAGCCAGGAAGCATTTTTTAAAACATCTGAAACATGAAGATCTTAACATTTCCCTTCCTTACATTGAGGCTTAATGCCACCAGAGTGTTAGATGAGTCTTTGAAATAAATGTAACAGAGAAAAGAAGCCTCACTGTATGGTTTGGGAAAATTGTTTCCTAAATACAATTCTATTATATTACAGGCCTGATGCATGAAATTTGTGCATGGATAGGGTCCCAAGGCCTGGCCGGCGATCAGCGCCAATCTGTGGGGCGACCAGCAGGGCAATCAGGTGGCCCCCTGCTGGCACCCGCCTTCGCTGGCCTGGGGCTTGCAGGCTGGGGGTAGCTCCTGCATTGAGCATCTGCCCCCTGGTGGTCAGTGCACGTCATAGTGACCGGTCATTCCACAGGTCGTTCTCCCGTTCGATTGATTTACATATTAGGCTTTTGTTATATAGGACGGTAGAATGCAGCCACAATGTCAATGGTTATATCTTATCACTAAAGGTCATTATAATAAAAACTAGGGAAAATATTGCCAATGTAAAAGGGAAGGCTACAAAAATATGTGGAATAGAGTGGATTATCCAGCATCTCTTTCTCATCTTTAACTCATGAAGTAAATAGGAATAATGTGCATTTGGTATAAATCTGTGGCATAGGTTTAAATTATGCCACTCTTTAATATATGGAAACTTAGCTCCAATTTTGTTCCCTTAATTTTCCTGTAATTTCATTTACTCAACAGATATCCATTTAGTACCTATACTATGTCACTCACTAGTAGGTGCTAGAGATATAGCTGAGAAGATACTAGCAGGTAATACTGATATGAGGGATTGTGCTTCAAAACATTATTTTACATCTGTTGCTAAAGAAAAACAATGGTAGTTGCAGAGATAAACACTAGAAACAACAACATTTTTGGTATCACTCTGTGGTACCCAGTGTGGTAATACACATAGGCACTGAGGCTTGGGCATGTGACTTGCTATGTTCAATGGACATTAGCAAACAAGACATAATCAGCATTTTGAAAGACGCTTGCTCATTGGGGCTTACCTTCTCTTGCTAATCATTAGAACCCCATGAATGTCATCAGAATAAACCTAGTGTGAGCAGGTGTTTCTGGCTCTTACCCAAGTCAGTTTGGTTGAATTGCCATGGTCACCAAAGACTCCCTTTTAAAGACCCTTCCTCTGTAAAGAGGAATGATGATAGCCCTAAAGAGAATAGTCTAGCAAGGTTTTGGAAAATTCAATAATGAGTGCCCAGTGAATTGCAGAAGCTATTTGTAAAGTGGTTAGAATACTGCAGCTCTAATATTGGGAGAGATTAGACAATTCTTATCTGGCACTGACACCCGAACCTCTTAATCAGCCACTAGTGAGTCATATTAAGTTTTACAATTGTTGCATTAAAGGTTAAATATAATTGGTTATAGTCTAACTTTCTCTTCCACTGCAATAGCTTCTGCTATAACTTTAGCTATAACAGAGTCTTTTAAATTCATGATCTGAGCTCTTATTTAGTGTTTCAGTGGGTAATTTCAAGTTGATATGAATAAAATTTTAATGTGTCTATAAAATTTTCTTGAAGGAAAAATATTACTGGGGAGGGTCACAGTACAATTAACTAAATATGCCTAGTCAGTACATAGATAATTTTACTACTTTTCTTTATGAAGAATCTTTCTCTCAAGAACACAAAGTTTTTTGGAAGCTGTATCCTGCTGTGTTTCTCTCATTGTCCTTGGTGTTATGGCTCTGACCATGTGAACCCTGTGGATAGGATTGCTTATGGGATTTGTCATTTGTTGTTCACAGCATTTGTAGGTTGCTCTGGATTTATGGCCATATGGAGTTGCTTGGTTGTTGTCTTTAGCCGCTGAGGTAGCTAATGCTGTTTCAGTGAGTCAAGAATTATTTTTTTCCAGCGCTTAGAATATTGTACTGAGCACTTTAAATTATTGTCAAAAACCTATAAAACATCTGTCAGTGATTGTCTTATGATTTAACTTAGGGACATAAAATGCAGACCAGAGGCTTACTGTTACTTGCGTGTCCTCACAAGTTTTTATTTCAGGAGCCCACACCTTGAGTCTAGGATGGGGTAGGAGAGGTTACAGAATAGGGCCCTACAGATCAGGTACGTCTGCAATATATACTAGACGTGGCTTTTTATCATATGACAATGTATCAGCTTCACCCACAAGAAGTAAAACACAAATTCAAATTACAAGAGATCTTTTTCTAATTTGTCAACTTGGAAAATAATAAATTATTTGATTTGTATTGCCAAGGGGTAGGCAATCAGGTATCTCTTTACATTGCTTAAAGTAATTTAAGTTGCCTAATTTTTATTCAAGAAAATTGGGAAAGAATTATCAAAACTGAAAATACAAAAACGTTTGAAACTAGCAATATCTCTTGTAAGAATATATACTAAAGATATCTGACTATCATATATACAATGATAGTCACTGCAGCATTGGTTAAATGATAAAGGATTGGAGACAACTAAATGTCTACCAATGAGCACTTACTAAATAAATTATTGTATACTCATGTTATGTAATAATAAGCAGTTGTATTAAATGAAATAAGGCACTCTAGCTGGTTTGGAGTGGATAGAAGAGTGTCGACCTGTGGACTGAAGGGTCCCGGGTTCAGTTTTGGTCAAGGGAGCAGTTGTATTAAATGAAATAAGGCACTCTAGCTGGTTTGGCTCAGTGGATAGAGTGTCGACCTGTGGACTGAAGGGTCCCGGGTTCAGTTTTGGTCAAGGGCACATGCCTGGGTTGTGGGCTTGATCCCCAGTAGGGGGCATGCAGGAGGCAGCTGATCAATGATTCTCTCTCAGCATTGATGTTTCTATCTCTCTCTCCCTCTCCCTTCCTCTATGAAAACAATAAAAATATATTTTTAAAAATAAATGAAACAAGGCAATTCCATGTGTCCTAACATGTAATATTCTCTGATATATATCTTTAAGTGTGGGAGGGGGTCAAGGTATAGATCAGTGTATATAGTATGATACTACTGGTATTAAAATATTTATTTGTGAATATGCTTAAGTTTGCTTGTAATTTCCCTGGATGAATACACAAGAAATGAATACCAGTTTTTGTAATCAGAGGGGAACTGTGTAATGAGGATCAACGTGCATTAGATTATTGTTCAGCATATACCCATTCCCATGCCCTTGCCACTTTAAGGTAGAGTTTAATTTCCTGCCCTAGTGACTAGCACTTGGCCATATGACTTGCATTGGCAATAGAATAGAACAGATATAACACAAGCATGTCCTTGAGCAGTTCTTGCTTAGCAATGCACTTCTGTGATTGCCATGAGAGTAACATGTCCCAGGTAGCCACTGTCTCTTCAGCCTGCCACCCTGAATGATGTGTAGATTATTCCCAAGCTTGACTGCAAGCTTAAATCCAAGCTTACACAACCCACAATCGGAAGAAGAGGAGCCCCCGCCAATTTGTAGGCTTTTAAGTGAGATAAATCAGTGCTTGCTGATGTAAACCACTTAATTCTGGGGTGATTTGTTATACAGCAGCATGATTGCAGCAATAGCAATTTATATAGCTATAGACTTTTTAAATGTTATATAATTACATGTAGTATCCATTGAAAAAGCTACATTAAAATAATTTATTTACCTCTGTCTCCTCAAAACCAATCCAGAAAATGCACACAAAACAAGAAATAACTTTAGATTGAACAATGATAAAGCCTATGCCTTAGTCATATTTGTACTGATCAGCTGACATAGTAATTTATGGTTTGAGATTCCTCATTTTATCCTTAATCTGGCAATCCACTGAGGTACCAATTAGTCTTATAAAGAAAACTTACTAAAGTGGAAAGAAAGACTGTGTTGTCATATGGTGAAGACCAATTGTTTTTGTCTATGGGGAGATGAGATACTGATAGATGTTTTAATTATTTTAAATATTTTTAGTGTTTTGTTTATCTAAGTTGGATATACTTAAGTAGAAGCAGAAATGATTCAATAGCACTTTGTTTGAATACACAGAGGATTATACTGGAATATCAAGGTATTATAGGAGTAGAAATGCCTCAAACCAGAGTACATCTCCCATAGATATAGCAGATGGCAAGTAAGTGACTTTGTTTTAAGATTATACCATGCCACTAAACCTAAAAGTGTAATTCAGTCGTTATATAAAACCAGACTGATGGTGATTTACCAAAGTATATTTTTGGAGAAGACTCTATCAACCATGGGCATTTGTGCTAACCAGATCTTCTTTGAGAAAACTGATCATCTATCCACTTCATAGTTTACTGAATGAAGGCTGGGATCCGCAGACTCAGAAAACTGGAAAAAAATACTCCGTCCAGCATGAATATTTTATACAAGAGAGTGACTGTAAATATCAGATCACCACTCTTATTAGAATTTGATTATATGACATAAAGGGAGTCATGGAGTTGACAGTAGGGACAAACTGTAAGAATCCCCGAGACAGAAGATGCCATGACATAGAAGAGAGAATAGGAGGAGGTTATTGGGAGTAAAAAGAGCAGAAGAAGGAGCATGAGCAATAGTTGGATTCACCATCATGGCAGATGACTAGAGTAGGAAGCATTGCAGGCCTACTTTATAGCAGCCAGAAGTTGTCCCAGGTGCTGGATTTGCCTTGAATTTTGAATGATAGTCTTAAAGCAGGCTTCACTTCCCTTCAGGTCTGGTTCTGAGATGGCATCTGTTTTTCCTGTCTTTCCTGCACATTCTTACAAATGCATGAGCTTTATCTCTGTTCTAGCAACAACCTGAAAAAGTCCAACTAACCTAACAGTCAACCTCAAAGCCTCTGGTTATCTCCAGATAAGAAAAACTCTGTTTTCTAGCAACTGATTATATCACTAATGCCAGAAATATCACTTTAATTGGAATAAATCAGGACTCCAAGGATGGCTTCATAGAAATGTGTTGCCACTGTTGGAAAAAGGAAAAAACCCTCAAATATATGGTTTTATAATTTGTTTTCTTATTAGTGTGTTAACTTGTATATTCATCTAACCATGAAGATAATAATTCTCAACACTTGAAAGTCTTACTACATGCAAATGATAAGCTTTTGAAATGATAAAATGTCAGTGAATTAGAAAACTAGAGGATTCTGTTTATCTATGTATGTTATTCTCATAATGCACAATTCCTTCTATTCTAATTCATTTATTTATGTCACAGACATAATAGTTATAGTTGTCTATTAATATATACAAATTAAGTTATGAAAAATGGAATGAATATTGTTACAACCATAAAGTTCCACATAATTGTAAACATTAAATATTCTCCTATCATATCCTCCTTATAAAGTAATTGATAGCTCTGTAAATTTTTCAATAGAAATGAGGCTTCAACTATCACAAATATAATGAGGATTGATGTGGTCAATTTGCATGGACCATCTTCAGAATGATGAATGTCAATTTATTTTTATTGTGTTCACTAGAGCACAAGGACCCTTCTACAATAAATGATCTAAAAGCTGTAAGCAAGTAGTTTCTGAAAAGCATTTGGCCGCATTCCTATATATGGAAACATTGAACTCATAAAACAATTAGTCAGACTACAAATTAACTAAGAAGCTTTACTTCTACATTACTGTGTTTAATTCCCGAAATCAGCTCTAAAAGAGTAAGAGACCCGTTATCCTAAATCCCAGTAAATGGGCCCTTGGACTTTTTTGCCCCCATGAAGCATCTACATTCACATTAAGTCTTTAGCTGCATGATTTTTGTTTTAAGAAGAAAATCATCATTTGAATGAAGAGTAAATCCCTACATTGAAAGTATGTTATAGATGGTAAATAAATTAGCCTGAGATTATGATATGGTTATGGAAAAATGTTAAACACCGGGAAATGATTTCAAAGCATTTGTTTTTTACATTAAAAGTCCTTATAATTCAATATTCCTATATAAAAATATTCCAGATAAATGTTTTCTGCTGATAAATTCTATTTCTAGAAGGATAAGGTAATATTAAACATAATTCTTTACAAATATTTAAAATATAGGACTACTTTGCTATAGTATTTTCCATAATAATTTTTTTGCAGTTTTATATCATAATTATGGTGTATATAAACTGACATTAACTTTTTCAAATATTAATGATCCCAATCAACCCAATGAAAGGAGAGGTATATCAGAAGCTTTCTGGGTGGCAGTAAAACATATAGGATTTTGAAATGGAAAATTTAAAGAATACCAGTAATAGCTAAGTTAATTACCCTCAATATTTTTCTTACCTCATACAATTCATATTATAAGATCAAAGATATATATTACTTCCTTTCTCATTTAACATAGCAGATGAAAAGTCAGGTTTTCTGAAATGAGTGGTATTCACCTTCTTTTCCTAGGTAAATTCTTGGGTCATGATAATGTTCAACATGGTAACTCAGTTACTGAGGGGTCATGTCCTACAGTGGTACCCTGTTTGGATGTGGGACAAGGATGGTGCTTGGCAGGTGCCTTCAGGGTGAAGCAGGACTTGCTCAGAGAGATGGAGTGCTAAAGAAAAGTCTGAATTGCATAGAACTTGTTTGGAGCTCCATTCAATGATGCTAAACAGACTTTCTCAAAAGAGAAATAATTCCCCTATCTCTGTTTTCATACTTGGACATCTCAAGTGAAAATATCCTTAAACTTCCTATATTGACCCCTATAAACTCATGCATCTTCATTTATTTCCTTCCTTTTTGTTTCAAAAGATGACCTGTTCCTTCACCACAGTGCTCTGAAATCTAGATAGAATCCAGCCTCTCTCCTATGAGATATTGATCTAGCATCAACTTTTTCTAATATATATTTAATAATTCTATTGTCTCTTTCTTTTCTCAGTATATGCGGTACTCTTGGCTGCCTACCAATGACTTTGACTTCCCTCTTTCTTTTTTGTTGGTTTTGCCATTCCTCCATGATAATGACTCTGAGTGCCCAGGTATCTTATTCCCCAGCCTTTCGTTTGGTGGAGGAAAACATTGCTTAGTTTTTGCAAAAGATAGTCTTCACTGATAAGAGGAACAATCACCCTTCTTTCCCCTCCTCCCTGCTTTGGATGCTGACTTGTGAGGACATGAAGCCTGGAGCTACAACAGACATAATCAGGATAGAAAAACATGGAGGACACATGAAAAATGGTATGCGGGAACAATTAAAATAGCCTTGGTGATCTTGGTGACATCACTGAACTATTGAACAAACTTCGAGTTCAACTATCCCTGGTCTTCTTCCTGGGTAAGAAAAGCAAACCTAAACAATGTTTGGTCCAATGTTCTATTAACTGTATCAGGAAGCTTGCTAAGTGATTTTGATTTAAGGTAGCTACTTTAGTTGAATGACCCATTTTTTTTTCTTTCCCCCTTTCTTCTTCCTGTAATTAAGAGTATGTGTGATGATGGCTGGATCACAGGAAACATTTTGGTCCATGATATGACTTTGAAAATGGAAACTATGTATTAATTATGATAAAGTAGAAAAATATAAAGAGCCTGAGTCTCTAATGACCATAACAATTCTCAGCTGACAGACAAATAAACTTTTGTCTTATTAGACCACTGTTTGTTTTGTTTGTTTTCTGTTATAAGCATATGAAATAAATCCTGATACATGTAATTTGCAAGTATAAGGAGACATGAATAAAATATTTAGGTGGACTTTTTGGGATGAAAAGATATGCACATTTAAATTTGTGACAGTTACAAATTACTCTATAAAAAGTTAGCATACATTTAAGATTCTATCAAATTTATTATATCTATATATCTTCATCAATCCTGGTTATTACCAAAGTTTTTAAAGATTTGTCATCTGATTACTTTAAAATGATGCTTTTTATTGAGATTTGAATATTAAAAAACTGAGAAATGTTAAGCTAAGACTCTCTTCATTTCTTCCTAGACAATTTATATTTAGTTTTCTGTGAATTGCCTGATAATTGCTTTTTCCCATTTTTCTATGCATTGTCCTTTTCTTTTCTCATTGATTTAAATTATATTAAGGGAATTTATACTTGGCTTGTCATGTATGCTGCTGTATTTTTACATTATTTTGCTTCTCTTATAGTTTGTTTTTAATGGTACTTTGTGCTAGGGAGATATGGCAAATATATATTTAGTAAATTATGAATCTATTTATTTAGTAAGTTTATGTCTGCTAGGGTTTGGACCTTAATTGGTAAGACTTTTCCCATTCAAAAACTTTATAATTGTTTATACATGCATGTGCATAATAGAAATATAAAAATATTCATATTTCCCAGAATTCTGTAAGGATCTTACTTTTTATATTTTGATGCATCTCAGATTTATTTTGAAGAATTGCATAAAATATATGGCAGTTTTTTCTCAAAACATTAGTTAGTTGTTTTAATACCATTTATTAAAAAATCAATTCTTTTTTTCCATAAATTGAATTATTTTGTCATATTTTAAATTTCATGGTTTTTTTCTAGAGAGTAGCACAGTATCTGGCATAAAGTAAATATTCAATATATATTTGCTGAACAGTTAAGGGAATTGTGAAAGAACCCCCACAAATCTTATTGTTAGTTTAATTATGATTATATTGCACGTATGGATGAATATAAGAGGAACTTATATTGTATACAATATAGAATTTTCTAATTTAAAATCATAGTATGTATTTTATGCCCTGGCCTGTATGGCTTGATTGGTTGGAATGTTGCCCCATGCTCCAGCTAAGGTTATGGGTTCAATTCCTGGCCAGGACACATACATGCCTGGGTTATAGGTTTGATCCCAGGTCAGGGTGCATATGGGAGGCAACGGATCGATGAATATATCTCACATTGATATCTCTCTCTCTCTCCCTTTCTAAAATAAAAATAAATCATAATATTTTATTTTATTTGCATTTTTATGTTATACAGTTTAAAGTTTAATTGTTTTTCTCTAGATAATTTCTGCTTTTTAAAAGTTGATTTTCCCCATTTTTCCTCTGTCTTGATATGTTCCCTCAATATGTTTATACTCTTTGCTCTCTTTTTGCCCTACATCCCATATATGTTAAATATTCTCTGATCCATAAAGTTCTTCCTCTATAACCCATCCATGGAAGTTATCTTATCTTGAGAGGCTTGCATTGTTTTTTACAGAACTGGTTTTAACTTAACTTTATGAAGGATTTTCAAATGAAACTGCATTTCTTTGAAAAGTTTGGATTCAAAGGGTCTACTTTATCTTTTAAAAAATCCCATACCTGCACAAGAGATTGGTTGTTAGATACCCACTATTTTTTCTTAATACTGTGCTTGCTATCAGGTTCGGGAGACCTAGAGAAATACAACAGTTATATGAAACAGTTTCTCTTTTCAAACACTAGACAGAATTGATTCAACTAACAAGCTATGTCCAGCCCTCACTGAGTGGCGCAGTTGGTTGGAGCGTCATCCCACACACCAAAAGGTTGCAGGTTCGATTCATGGACAGGGCACATACCAAGGTTGTGGGTTCCATCCCAGGTTGGGGTGCATAAGGGAGTAAACCGATCAGTGTTTCCCTCACATCGCTGTTTCTCTCTCTTTGTCTCTTTCTTCCTCTTTCTCTAAAATTAATTAAAACATATCATCAGGTGAGCATTTAAAAAAAAAGAGGCATGTCCAGGAGACAAAGTACTTGCAGAGCAATGATTTTTAAGTATTACTGGGGCCACAGGTTCCTTTGTGATGATAACTACAGACATTTTCCCTAGAAAATAGTGAGAGCATAAAAGAAAGTAAGTCGAACATTAAATTCAATAATATGTATCAGCCAAGGTTCCCACAAAGATTTAAGTAAAGATACTTTAATAGAGGGACAACTTACTTAGGAATGGACAAACGTGGGGGGACCAAAGCTAAAAGGAAATACTGAGGCATCCAAAGAGTAGCAGCACCAGAAAGTCATTACTATTCTCAGTCTCTCTCAAAGGGCTAAGGGGAGACCTCTAAATACTGGAATCACAGAGGAAGGCTGTCTGATGGGAGAGCTGCAGCTGGTACTAGAAAATCAGCACCAAGCTGGATGGAGTAGGGAAGAAATGCCTAGAACTTTCTCTCCTCCCAACCTCCAGTTTTCTGCCAATGGGAAGTTAGCCAACAAAGGGGCTCAGTGAGGTAGTCCATGGGAATCAGCCTTCCTGGGAATAAAACATGAAAGACAACCTAACTTTACACATTAAGGACCTAGAAAAGAAGAACAAACTGAGCCTAAAGTTAGCAGAAGGAAGGGAACAACAAAGATCAGAGCAGAAATAGAAGAAATAGAGACCAGAAAAGATCAGGAACATTAAGAGCTGGCCCTTTGAAAAGGTAAGCAAAGTTGAGAACCTTTTAGTTGGACTAATCAAGAAAAAAAGAGAAGGCAAAATCAGAAATGAAAGAGAAGACATTACAACGTACAAAACAGAAATATAAAGGATCAAAGAGACTACTATGAACAATTGTATATATTTATGTCAATAATATCTCAAAGCTGAGAACTTTTAAATAATAAAACTCTTTCAAAAAATTTAAAAGAACAAGTTTTCACACTTAAATTTAACTTTTTATAACAAAGAGAAATATAACCATATAAATATTTATTGACTAAGAGTATATCTGTTCATGTTTCTCTTCATTTTAAAATAAATACTTTTCTTTGACTATAGTATATTGGGCAAATTAATATTTTAAAAAATAGATACAGTGTTAAAATTCCAAGTCAGTAAGATATGAAATTAAAGGCAAAATTAATTCTAGAGAGAAAATTCAAGAATATATTTGTTGTCATTTTTTAAGGTTTTGTATTATAAATTGTTTTGGTTTGTATCATCAGAGACATCTACAAATAACTGTTTCAAACATCAGACTCCAGATGGATGCATTTAAGCTGTTGCATTCTAAAGATAGAAATATTTCTGTTAAATCAAATTGTATTTTGTCAAGAGTACAGGAATAAGGCAATAACTTGTTCAAAAATACTTAGGAATAGTTACTAATACTTATAATAGTTCCATCAATAGATAATCGTTTGAATTCTTGAAGTGTATTTACATTAATTTCATGGTTATTGGCCACATTCTCCAGATTTTGAATTTAGTCAATATATGTAATATTTCTCCTTTTCTGGTCATAGATTAAATTAGTTAAAAAAAAAACTATCTATTCCCCCAGTCTGACTTTTGCCAAGTTAAATTGTCATTCTCTTTGACAGGGCAAAGAAAGCTCAGCTGCCAGTTTTTATGGCAAGAACAGCATTGTCTCACATGCATTCTCGTACCCTACTTCAAAGCAGACTTTTATTTCAACAGATTTGTCTGTTATTTGTCTCAATACTGAGTCAAGGAAGCTTTCTATACCAGCAGTTTTCCCAAAGTGGGGTGGGGGGTTAACATTAAAAACAACCACCTACTCAGTCCTCTAAACACAGCTTTCTGAGTTAAAGTATAAAAGATTTGCAATGAGAGAAAATCACATAGAATTGTCTATTTCAGTGTAGAGACAAGGAACTAAAGAGGAAACCCAAAATAGGAGGGAAGGAAGGGGAGCTGCCAGTGACTCAGTGGGGACCTTTAGTAAATCCTTTAACCTGGTCTCATTGCCTTTCAAACTAATCCAGGCCCGCCCTCGCCTCCCAGAACTTTAATCCCTTTATCCCATTTATATTGCTACTCCCTCCCTCCTATGACTAAACATATTTCTTTTCTTAATACCTTTTTCCTGGGTGGTAGATTTTTTTTCTTCCCTCCTCATCTTGCTCTGTATGACTGGAATGATTCTAGTGAGTCAGATGTATCCTTTTAGAATCACAGTTTGCATACAACCTTCCTGTAACAAGCTGTAAGTTGCTGCTCACCCTTTATATTGGAGTAATTATTAAAGCAAGCAGAAGCATTTATTTCAAAAGTTTCATCACATTATTTATCAAGATTTATCAAACTTGCTAATAAACTGCATTGGTAAGATTTCACTCAGTAAGAGACATGTTGTTTCTTCAGACAAATTGTCCTGTCTGTTTTCTGCTTCCTTTTTCCAAACCTGGGTCATGTGCACATAAATAGATTTTGGGAAATAATACAGTTGCCCTAGACCTAGACGGAAGATTGTTTATGTCTTTGATGAAGAAGTGGATGAAAGTGCCCAGCCAGAGTGGCTCTGTCGTTGAGCGTCGACCTATGAACAAGGAGGTCATGGTTCGATTCCAAGTCAGGGTACATGCCCGGGTTGCAGGCTTGATCCCCAGTGTGGGGCGTGCAGGAGGAGGCAGCTGATCAATGATTCTCTCTCACCATTGATGTTTCTAACTCTCTCTTCCTCTCCTTCCTCTCTGAAAAAAAAATAAAAAATTTAAAAAAAGAAGTGGATGAAAATAATTAAAGGTTAGGGATTGTACTCTGACCAGATTAAAAGTGCTGCTTTAACTCTTTATCTTATAGTTGTTTCCTACTAATAATATTGGATTTATGAAAACTGGAACAAGCTCTAACTACATTTATGCTGCAAAATACTGGTAGAATACATTATGAATTTTAGAAATGCAAAGGATTATATATGTACTCATGCTGAAAATTAATATTTTAAGCACTATTTTTGTAAACACTACATTGAATTAATTGAGAAAGTAGGAAACCCCAGAGAGCAAAAAAGTTTTCCTCTGAAACTGTTTTGGGCTGAAAATTGTTAAAAGAGGTCATTGAAAGGATGTGACCACCGGTTGACCCCCAAGGAGGACCTCGGCAATTGGAGTCTCCTCAACCCCTCACGTGGACTTGGGATGTACCTTCTGTCCATCATTCCCACAGTGGGAGACCTTCAAGGCCTTCAGAGAGCAGGTGTTATTGAGACCATCTGGACTGAACATGTGACTGAAGCCAGTTACAGCCCCTATATAAACTTTTAAGCTTCCAGCAGGTGGGTACAGAGATCTACTTATCTTCAGATGACCAACACACGCTTCATATATACATTCCTTTATTTATTTATTTATTGATTGATTGATTGATTGATTGTAGAGAGCTACTTGTGATGCCCAACACAAGCCATATATATATTCCCTTATTCATTCATTGTTAATTCTCACCTGAGGATATTTTTCCATTGACTTTTAGGAAGAGTAGAAGAGAGAGGGAAATTCAGAGAAACATCGATGTGAGAGAAACACATTGATTGGTTGCTTCCTGGATGAGCCCTGACCAGGGCCCCCAGGGAGGAGCCTGCAACCAAGGTATGTGCCCTTGACAGGAATCAAACCCCGGACCCTTCAGTCCGAAGGCTGACGCTCTATCCACTGAGCCAAACCGGCTAGGACTATAAGTTTCCTTACTTGTTAAACCTGCCACCTACCAAACTGCAGTGGCCTGCCTTTTCCTTCCATCTCCCCTTGCCCTCTGTGTCCCCAATTTAAAAACCAAAAAAATTGATACAGAAGAATGGAAACCAAAACAATTCTTTATTTTTATTTTTTTCTTTATTGATTAAGGTATTACATATGTGTCCTTATCCCCCCATTGCCCCCCCACCTCCCCATTCATGCCCTCATCCCCCCTGGTGTCCATGTCCATTGGTTAGGCTTATATGTGTGTATACAAGTCCTTTGGTTGATCTCTCCCCCTTACACCCACCCTCCCCTACCTTCCCTCTGAGGTTCAATGGTCTGATCAATGCTTCTCTGTCTCTGGATCTGTTTTTGTTCATCATTTTATGTTGTTCATTATATTCCACAAATGAGTGAGATCATGTGATATTTATCTTTCTCTGACTGGCATATTTCGCTTAGCATAATGCTCTTCAGTTCCATCCATGCTGTTGCAAATGGTAAGAATTGCATATATCCTTTCTGATTGGTGTTTCTGGTTTCTTGGGATATATTCCTAGAAGTGGGATCACTGGGTCAAATGGGAGTTCCATTTTTAGTTTTTTGAGGAAACTTCATACTGTTCTCAACAGTGGCTGCACCAGTCTGCCTTCCCACCAGCAGTGCAAGAGGGTTCCTTTTTCTCTGCATCCTCGCCAGCACTTGTCGTTTGTTGATTTGTTGGTGTCAATTTTTATTTCATTGTGTTTCTTTGTATACAACAATTACCTAGGAGAAAGGTGGGGAAGGCAACTTTTTTTCTCCAGACATTTAGTATTATTGTGTATTTTGTTTTACAGAAGAGAAACATCAGATGGGTGCATGGTTTAAGGACAGCCCCAGGATTAATGTTTGCTGCTTTCTTTGCCCTTAAGCCAATAAATGTAAGCAAAGAATCTGCTGACTGGTTTCACATTATTTCTGTGAATTTCCAAGATGCTTCCATTTTCTGTGGAAACAATGTTGACACTTCTAACTGCAATGTGAAAGGATTTTCTTTTGTTTTTGTTTTAAACTGATGTATTTTTCATTTGAAAACCTTTTAGTTTTTTGTAATACAGATTTTTAATCTAATATTACTTTGAAGTTAGCTGCATGATTCCCCTTTCTCTTTTTTCCTAGCAAAATGTACCCATTTGACTATCTGAATGGACTCTGTGGGGTTTTCTTTATTTTCTCTTTCCCAGTTCATGGACTCAGAGCTATTTTTAGATGACTATACACTTTTCAAAAGGCTCCATCAAGTCAGTTCTTAAGAGCTTTAGAAATGTTTAGAAGGTGGGGTGAGGGGAGGAGAAGTGTTTTGATATTCTTAGGAAAATTTTCAAGGACAACTTCAGCAGTGCTGACCTTTTGTATCAAGTTTTACCCACGCAAATGGGCTCTTGATTGTCAACTTGATTTGTAAGAGGGCCTACAAATGTTATCTAGGATAAAATTAATTCAAATGAGGCAAGTTGACATATCATTTACATTTCATATCATACACATTTTCCAAAATCCCTGGATATAACATAACAAACAAGCATATGAAGACTCTAAAAAGTGTTAAGACGAAGATGGACTGTCTAGGGACCTTGACCAGAATGCATCAGAGTGAATTCTTTGAGTTTCCTTATTTCCTCCCATATATCCTGGACAGGGCTCTCCAGAAGCTTCTAATTCAGAACCACTCATAGCCACAAACAAAAGAAAACTAAAAAATAAGTCCCTTTCCCTAGCCAAAGGACCAGGAAAAGGATAGCTTAATAATAAAAAGTATTCTGGCACTACTTACCCTACTCCTACCAAACATCAATGGGGAAAAAATATCTCCCACCTCCAGGATTTCAATAGGGGCTGAGTTGGCATTTGGTCTTCTACACCTCTACCTTGCCCTGTAAAAGGACGTGGTGGCATTTTCATTCCTTCCTTATTCCTGGGGTGGGGCAAGGCAGGGGCCTGTCCTTCTGAGTGGGAACTTATCTTCCATTTCTTGCCTGATAGAAGCAGGCAGCACTTGAATGCCCCTGCTGAGTGAAGTGAGCAGGTTGTTCAGGGCATCTGATTGATCATCGCCCACCCAGTGCAACCAGCATGTGCTCTGATTCCCCTACAGGGATAGTGTTAGTGAGGCTGAGCAGGGACCTGGTTTTCCATCCCCTTCCTGGCAGTAGGAGGTGGTACTCTGATTTTACAACCTGGTAGTGTCAGTGAGATCCAGCTGTGAGCGGAACCTCTTTCCCCATCTGGCATCCATGAGGCTGTAGGAAGTGAGGCTAGTTGGCACTCTGCTTCCTCCCCTTTGCTTTCCTGGTGTCAGAGAGGTCCATGGGAGAGAGTGAACTTCTGCCCCCACCCTGCAGCAACAATGTGGTCTGAGTAAGTCAACCTTCCCCCGTAGTAGTGTTAGCAGGGCCAAGTGGAAAGATGAGTTTGCACCTCCGCTCAGAGGTAATGAGATAGTGTGAGTTGGTCCCCTGATTTCACCAGGAGAGTGTCAGTGAGTTTGAGGGGAGCTACACCTTTATTACACTTGTTTGTAATGATGCAGTGTGTGTCACTGTCAGGATGGTTGGTGAAATCCAGTGAGAAGCAAAACATCCACAGCAAACAGCCCCCACTCTGAACTTGAACAGGGGACTGCCTACTAGTACTAAAAAAGGGAGGTTAAGTAGGATCCAGAGTCTCATAATATAATATCCAAAATGTCCAGAATAAAATAGAAAATTACTTGTCAGACCAAGTATCAGGAAAATCACAGCATGCATGAAAAATAAAAGACAACTAACTGATAACACCAAGATGAATCAAATCTTGGCATTATACAATTTTATAGTTATCGTGTGTGTACGTGTGTTTGTGTGTGTGTATGTGTGTGATGAGAACAATTGAGATTTACTCTCTTAGTAAATTTCAAATATACAATGTAGTGTTAACTATAGTCACCATGTTGTACATCAGACCGCCACAATCAATTCATTTTCCAACTGAATGTTTGTACCCTTTGACCAACATCTCCCCATTCTCCTCATTCTACAGCTCTTGGAAACCACCATGCTACTGTCTGGTTCGGTAAGTTCAACTTTCTTAGGTTTCCATAAAAGTGAGTTTTTACAGTACTTGTCTTACTGTGTCTTGCTTATTTCACTTTGACAAGGACTTTAAACCAGCCATCATACAAATTTATAAGCAAGCAATTACAATTTTTTTAAAATATATTTTTATTGATTTTTTACAGAGAGGAAGGGAGAGGGATAGAGAGTTAGAAACATCAATGAAAGAGAAACATCGATCAGCTGCCTCCTGCACACCCCGCACTGGGGATGTGCCCACAACCAAGGTACATGCCCTTGACCGGAATCGAACCTGGGACCTTTCAGTCTGCAGGCCGACACTCTATCCACTGAGCCAAACCGGTTAGGGCAGAAATTATTTTAAACAAAGGAAAAAGAAAATTTCAACAAAGAAATGGAATTTATTATAAAGAACCAAATTGAAATATTAGAAGTGAAAAGTATAATAACTAAAATAAAAAACTCAATGGATGGGCTTATTAGTAGAGTGGGGATTTCAAAGAATGGAATTAGTGAATTTATGGAGAGATTATTAGAAGTTAATTCAAACATAGAGTGACCATATGACCCAGCGATTCCACTCCTAGCCGTATGCCCAAGAGAAATAAAAAGTTATGTCCATGCAAATACTTGTAAACAAATGTTTATAGCAGCATTGTTCATACTGGTCAAAAAGTGAAAACAACACAAATGTCCATCAACAGATGAATGAGTGAACATAATTATTATATCCCAAAGGGAGAAATATTATTTAGCCATAAAAATGACTGGAGTATTTGTATACTACAACATAGCTAAATCACAAAAACATTATGCTAAGATAAATAGGCCAAATATAAAAAGCCACATAACCCTAACCGGTTTGGCTCAGTGGATAGAGCGACAGTCTGCGGAGTAAAGGGTCCCAGGTTTGATTCTGGTCAAGGGCATGTACCTTGGTTGCGGGCACATCCCCAGTAGGGGGTGTGCAAGAGGCAGCTGATTGATGTTTCTCTGTCATCGATGTTTCTAACTCTCTATCCCTCTCCCTTCCTCTCTGTAAAAAATCAATACAATATATTTAAAAAATAAATAAATAAATAAAAAGCCACATATTGTATCATTCCATTTATATGAAAAGTTCAGATTAGGCAAATCTATAGAAACAATTATATTAGTGCTTTCCAGAGGTTGTAGATGAGGAAAATGGGTAATGACTCTTAATTGGTACAAGATTTCTTTTGAGAATGATGAAAATGTTCTGAAATGGATTGAGGTGGTAGTCTCCCAACTCTGCTAAATACTAGTATACTAAAAGCCATTTAATTGTATACTTGAAATAGGTGAAATTTATGGTATATAAATTATGTCTCAATAAAGACACTGACATTAAAATAAATGTTATGTTAACGTAGCAGACTAGGATAGACCATTTTGAATACCCGTATGCCTTTGTGCATATATAAAAATGATTATTTAAAACGAAAGGAGACATCCAAATTCAATTCCACTCAAATCCTATCTTTTTTGAGCAACTGTGTAAGGCACTGTGTTGGGTGTGCTCTGGGGTACATAGTCATGAATAAGAAACAGGTCTGAATCTCAGCTTACACTCACTAGAAGAAGATATATCTATATCCATATGAATATCCATATATATCTAATCTAAGATGGTCATGTTCACATGATTTGCTTCATTTATTCAGATATAGCACCAATACATAAAAAATACAGAAGTTAATGTTAAAATTAGGAACTTTACACAGTTGAACTGTATTATTTTTTTATGTTGAGGCTCCCATAGCAATGATAAGAAATGCAAAACTGAAGTATGGTTTAAGTCAACTATCATTCTTCTTGATCCAATCAGATACTTTAAGGACCTTTCCTTTGGGCAATTGTTTGTTAAATCAACCTGCTCAACACTCCTATATTAACTTGGAAATAATCACTATTTCTAGCTGTAACACTTGACTAGGCTAATAATGTTTTGAATTAATTGACTAGCTTGCAAATGTGGATCTACTTGATGCATCTGACTGTGCAATTTTCCATGTGTCGTGTTGGCTCATTTGAGATTCTGTGAAGAATATGATGATTGACAGAAAAGGTTCTCTAAAGCAGCATTTATTTTGGAGATACATTACCTTTTATTGGTGAACTTGGCAGGTCAACCTAATGTAAACTGATTGCAATTAACAATCACACAGCAAGCTACTAATGTCCACACTGAGAGAGGGTATTTGTCCAATCAAATGTAGTTAATAATCTCTTGATAAATTACAAAGTTGGAATGAAACTTTCTGTAATCTGAGGTGGGAGAAAAGTAAATGCGCTCAGAACATTGTTATCTCTTTGATAAAGTTCTAGCAGTGCACATTTATCCAAACTTTTTCCCCCTGACTCCTCTCCACCCAATAAGGGGAGAATGAACAAAATTATTTGTGATATGTGAATGAGGCCCATTTCTTCTAAAAGACAAAATTCAGAAACGAATAATAGCAATTCAAAGACACTATGTAGTGGCATAGTGTTGTCAGCTCCAGGTCAACTTGCCTGGGTTCAAATTTCTCTTCCACTACTTAATAGCTTTGGGCAAGTCTCTATCTATCTCTGAGCCTTAGTTTACTTATCTGTGTAATGGGAATAAAAATGTAATTTATCACATAAGATATTTGGGAATTTTTAATGAGATAATACATACAAAGTGTTTAGCATATAGCATACTGCCTGGCACTTATAAACACTCTATAAATGTTCACAATTATTATTAACTATTATTTTACTCATAGAATTAATTGGACACAGTTGGGATGTACTACCACCATGAAGATGAGTGTGGACCATAGATATAATATTGAAAACTGGGTTTCGAAAGGCATTTGAGATCAGGTAAATAGAGTAGGCCATTAAGATAGTTTAAAAGATCAAAAGTTTAATCACACCAAACATACTCTATTTTCTTACAGATACCTACAAAAATATTGAAACAACCTAAATTAACTACTTAACTGCCTGTTAAGGTAGAAGTGGTAAAATTCCCTTGTTAAGCCCAAATTAACTGTGTTCTTCATTACATCTCTGCTAGGTGATCAGAAAGCTGCTTAGGTTGTTCCTTTTATTTAATTTATCTTTATTGTTGAAAAAGTATTACAGATGTCCCCCCCCCATTGACCCCCTCCACCTCACACCTGCCCCTGCCTCCAGGCCTTCACGACACCATTCTCTATGTCCATGGGGTATGCATATATGCATATAAGTCTTTGGTTAATCTTGTCCTGCCCCCCTCTCCCTCAGCAACCCCCTTTCTTCTGAAATTCATCAGTCTGTTCCATGCTTCTATGTATCTGGATCTATTTTTTGTTCATCGATTTATTTTTTCATTAGATTCCACACATAAGTGAGATCATGTGATACTTGCCTTTCTCTGACTGACTTATTTCACTTAGCATAATACTCTCCAGGTCCCTCCATGCTGTCTCAAAGGGTAAGAGATCCTTCATTTTTACAGCTCTTTAGTATTACATGGTGTAAATGTACCACAGCTTTTTTATCCACTCATCTACTGATGGGCAGTTGGGCTGTTTCCAGATCTTAGCTATTGTAAATAGTGCTTCTGTGAACATAGGGGTGCATATATTCTTTCTGATTGGTGTTTTGGGGATTCTTAGGGTATATTCTTAGAAGTGGGATCACGGGTCAAATGGCAGTTCCATATTTAATTTTTTGAGGAAACTCCATACTGTTTTCCATAATGGTTGCACCAGTCTGCATTCCCACCAGCAGTGTACTAGGGGTCCCTTTTCTCCACACCCTCACCTGCACTTGCCATCTGTTGATTTGTTGGTGGTAGCCATTGTGGTTTTAATTTGCATCTCTGTGATGATTAGTGGATTTGAGCATTTTTTCATATGTTTATTGGCTATCTGTATGTCCTTTTTGGAGAAGTGTCTATTTAGGTCCTTTGCCCATTTTTAGTTGGATTTTTTGTCTTCCTTTACAAATAAGCCAGAAATAAACCAATTAAGTTGTATGTTCTTTATATATTTTGGAACTTAACCCCTTATCAGATATATCATTCACAAATATGTTCTCCCATGCAGTGGCTCCTTTTTCATTTTGTTGATGGTTCCTTTTGCTGTGCAGAAGCTTTTTATTTTGATGTAGTCCCATTTATTTATTTTCTCCTTAATTTCCTTTGTCCTCGAAGATGTATCCGCAAACACATTGCTATGAGAGTTGTCTGAGATTTTACTGTCTATGGTTTCTTCTAGGATTTTTATGGTTTCATAACTTACATTTGTCTTTTATTCATTTTGAGTTCATTCTTGTTTATGGTGTAAGTTGCTGTAGCCACATTTGATCTATCACAGAGCTATATATCTATATTAATGTATTTCTTTGTTCATAAATTAAGCATTGGCCTAGGCCCTAGGGAATATAAAAGTGAATATCATGAGAATTATTTCTGAAGTTAAAATTGACATCAAATGGCACATTTAAATATATAGATTCTAAAAGTCATCTTTGTTTATTAGTTTCCTTGGTAGCTTTCTTATTTGATTCAGGTGGTAGACATAGATAAATTTTTTGATTGAAATGGAGACACATGAAGAAATTTGCAATTATGGTCTCAATAGCCACTTTAATTTCCATAAAATAAGTCAGAAATAATAATAAATTCAATTCATTAAAACAGGCGAATTTGTGAAAGCAAACTATATTCTGTAGCTAAAATATAAGTTCTTAATGCAGATTGTTATCATGGGCTTATTATTTAAAAATAATTATTTGCATCCAGAGAACACTCTTTTTAAGTCACACTGTTATTAACATAAAAATTGCTTATCCACCTAATGTATTCCTGTTATGTAGCATCTATTTCCATTTGAATCAGAAAGTGTTCCATGTGTTTCTTGCTAATAAGAATTGTTCTGAGTATGAGAATTTTTCAATTTCTATTTCATATTCTCAAATTTTCATGATATTGGTCTGTCTACCTAATGTCACTTATGTATGTGACTGACAGAGAGCCTCTTAATATCTCTGGTCCTGCAATGAAAAATACTAAAGGTTCATGCTGTCTTCCTACTGCTTATAGAAATTAACATAGGTGATATTTGGCCTTAAACATTCAACTGACCAATGTAAAAGAATATGATCATTTCAAAGCTTTGGTCATGCCTTTGTGTATACTGACCAGGCAAAGTTGTCAGTTGGATGCTGACTCAAGGAACAGCTAGTATATCCCAGTGACTCAGCTCTACCGTTTGTCTGGGAACATGAACAGGTCTCTTCTCAGGACACCTGAGTCTTTCTGGGCAGAGGTTTTAACATGTTCAGTACATGCCACCACAATTAGCTCCTGGTTTCTGGTGACTCTTATTAACCAGTATTCTTCTGTTTCTCCTCAAATTTCTGACCTAGCCCTAGCTGGTTTGGCTCAGTGGATAAAACATCAGCCCGTGGACTGAAGGACCATGGGTTCGATTCCAGTCAAGGTCACATACCTGAGTTGCAGGCTCAATCCCTGGCCCTGGTAAGGACAAGTGTGGGAGGCAACCATTCGATGTGTGTCTCTCACATTGATGTTTCACTTTCTGTCTCTCCCCTTCCCTTCAACTCTCTCTATAAATCAATGGATAAAATATCCTTGGGTGAGGATTGACAAAAAACAAATAAAAACATTAAACATTCATGAAAAACATTTTCTGACCTAATTTTAGACTGGAGTAGTGATTTTCAACCTTGTTTCCATACTATGATCACCAGGGGAGGTTTAAGAAGTCCTGATGCCTGGGTTTTACTGCAGAAAAATTAAATCAGGATCTCTGGAGATGGGACATCAGTATTACCCTTCATGAAGTGACTCCAATATGTAGCAAACATAGTGAACCACCAGTCTAGTGCCTTGAAACGCAGAAATGTGGTCTGTGAGAAGCAACACTAACATCACTGGGAGTTTTTCAGAAATGCAGAATTTTGACCTTATCCCAGACCCACAAATTCAGAATCTACAATTTAACAAGGTACTTGAGTGATTTGTATTGGAAAGGTACTAGTTTAGAACAAAGATTCTCAATTAGGAATGCACACTAGTATTAGTTGTAAGATCAGATATTAGAGTAGATTTGAGAAGACAGGGAAATAGGAGTCAGTAAAGAAGGCCTAAGAGAAGTAGGATTGGGTGGGAAGGAGGGAGACAGCTTATCAACTGATGCCAATAATCCAAAGATATGTTAGAAGGTACAGAGCTGCACATTTAATATTTATTTCTTTTAATTTGTGGTACTCAACCTTCAAGAGAATGCTGGTGATTCATACTTCCTGATATTCAGGCCCTTGTGTAGTCCCCTCCCACACTTAATCAGGGCATGTTTAGTATGACCAATAGAATATGGTGGAAAGAATGATGCTGTTTTCAAGTTAGGTAATAAAAGACATTGCAGCTTCTGACTTGGCCTCTTGGATTCCTTGCTCTGGGGAAAACCAACTGTCATACCATGAGAACACACACACAGGCCCATAGAGAGGCCCATGAGGAGAAGAACCGAGGCCCCCTTTCAAATTCCCAATCACGTGAATGAGTTAGCTATCTTAGAAGTAGATCTTCTAGTTTCAGTTGAGCTTTCAGGTGACTGCAGCCCTAACCAATACCTAATTGTGACGGCATCAGAAACCACGAAAAAGAAATGCACATTAGTCCTAGCCAGTTTGGCTCAGTGGATAGAGCATCAGCCTGTGGACTCAAGGATCCTGGGTTTGATTCCAGTCAAGAGCACATGCCTGGGTTGCAGGCTCGATCTCCAGTGAGGGGCATGCAGGAGGCAGCCAATCAATGATTCTCTCTCATCATTGATGTTTCTATCTCGCTCTCCTTTCCCCTTCCTCTCTGAAATCAATGAAAATATATATATTTTAAAAGAGATGCACACTAGAGTCCTGACCAAATTCTTTATCTACACAAATCATGAGAATAATCGATTTTTTTATACCACTCAGTTTTGGAGTAAAATGTATTATATATACCATTAGATAATTGCAACAGGATTTGGTACCTGGAATTAGGGTACTGCTATAGCAAAAACCTAAAATGTGGCAGAAGTTGGAAAAGTCTGGAAGGGATTGGAAGTGCCCTGAGGGAGGCTGTCAGTGAGACCTTAAGGCAAAGTGAGGAAAATTTTGCTAGAAATGAGAGGAAAGAAGTTCCTTTTTTTCCTAACAAGGATCCTTATTATGTAGTGATAGAAAACTTAGCACCATCATCTCCAAAAACATGGAAAGTTGAAAATGGAGTGAATAAACTGGATGATCTAGCTAAATAGATTTCCAGCCAGAATGTTGAAGATGCCACCTGGTTTCTTTTTACTACTTACAGTAAAATATAAGAGGAGAGAGAGAAACTAAAGGAACTATTATCTACACTAATAAAAGACAAAGATGCTAATTGATCGTACCTCTGCTATGCCCTAAGCCATACCCACCAGCCAATCAGAGCGACTATATGCAAATTAACCCAACCAAGATGGCGGCCGGCAGCCACAGAGCTGGAGCAAGCAGGAGGCTTGGTTGCCCGGGC
>NW_005370031.1:1864875-1874612 GCF_000412655.1 Myotis brandtii | reverse complement strand
TGGCCAGGCACTCCTATATAATAAAAGGGTAATATGCAAATTGACCCTAACAGCAGAATGACTGGGAATGACTGGTCACTATGACACACACTGACCACCAGGGGGCAGATGCTCAATGCAGGAGCTGCCCCCTGGTGGTCAGCACGCTCCCACAGGGGGAGCTCTGCTCAGCCACAAGCCAGGCTGATGGCTGCCAGTACAGCAGTGGTGGTGGGAGGCTCTCCCGCCTCTTCAGCAGTGCTAAGGATGTCCAACTGCAGCTTAGGCCTGCTCCCTGCTGGCAAGTGGACATCCCCCAAGGGCTCCTGGGCTGCCAAAGGGATGTCTGACTGCCAGCTTAGGCCCAATCCCCCAGGGAGTGGGCCTAAGCCAGCAGGTGGTCATTCCCCGAGGGGTCCCAGACTGCAAGAGGGCACAGGCCGGGCTGAGGGAACACCCCCCGGAGTGCACACATTTTTGTGCACCAGGCCTCTAGTTACATATAAAAGAGCCAGATAAAAGTTTCTCAGTCTAAGATTCTTTAAGATTCTTACATTAAGAAAAGTTTTCAGAATAGAGTATATCCAAAATGGAACCATAAGCTACTTTGTTAAGACTTCAGAAAGATCTAAGTTGTCTTTGAGGATCATTCAGTCTCTGTTAAACAATAAGACTGCCCTAACCGGTTTGGCTCAGTGGATAGAGCGTCGGCCTGCGGACTGAAGGGTCCCAGGTTCGATTCTGGTCAAGGGCATGTACCTTGGTTGCGGGCACATCCCCAGTGGGGAGTGTGCAGGAGGCAGCGGAATCAATGTTTCTCTCTCATCAATGTTTCTAACTCTCTATCCCTCTCCCTTCCTCTCTGTAAAAAATCAATAAAAGATATATTTAAAAAAAAACAAAACAAAACAATAAGAATAAGAGTAATCTTTAGTGCATTGTTTCTATCCAATATAGAAAGAAAGGGTTTCTCTTGCAGAGATTTATGAGTGTGGCTTCTGTTGTGTAGATCATGAATTGATTTACAAAATAATGTACAATCTTTTTAAAAGAGTTATATCACTTTGAACTGAAAGGGATGGAGAAAGTACTAAATGTAAAGACACCATTTATCTCCAAATAATTACAAGTAGGAAACAAACTGAAAAAAAACAACAACTACTAAGCTTCAAATGCAAGGTACTTTTATTTTATAGAAAAGGAAGGGTGACTCAGTATGGAACCAAGAACTCAAGGGACAGAGCCAAGAACACAAGGGGCAGAGCCAGGCAGTAGGACTGAGCCCTAATCAAGGAACTAGCAACATGTACCTGGCTGGATTTCAGAATTGCTATGGACCTGTGACCCCTGTATGCCTCTAATTTCCCTCATAGTTGAATTGAAATGTCTATCATGACCATTCTATACTTGTCCAACCGTTGCATAGTGGGTGTGTAATGGGGGCAGATAGATTATTTATAGTTTATGGGTCCTCAAACTGAGAGAAACAGTACTGGAGGATCTGTAATTGAGGAAACACATTTGAAGAGTCCCATCCACACCAGGACCTATTCTAGATAATGAGATTCCAGACCTTGAGCCTGGCTCTGATACTATAATAGGACATCTTTTGGCAAGAGATAAATGTATATTGCACATGGGAGAGGTGTAAAATGGTATGACCAGAGGGTTCACTGCAGCAGATGAAACTTTCCATATATATAGCTGCACCGATGTATACATACTTTCCATATGCTCTTCTTAGAATGTGAGTTACATTCTCCCACAAAGAGATGGAAGAGTAAATATACTTTGATCATGAGTCTGACCTGGGTCTGGTAACTGCTCCAACCAATAGAATATGGTGAAGGTAATACTGTGTGATTTCCAGAGCTAGGTCAGAAAATATTACCATTATCCTGGTTTTCTCTCACTCTTAGGATGTTTGTCCTTGGAACTTAGCTGCCATGCTGTGAGGAAGCCCAAACTATCCCAGGTGGAGAGACTACCTGGAGAGCCCAAATGGAGAAGAATGCAGGCTTCCAACCATCAGTATCATATACCTTTAAGTGAGTGAAACCTTCGAATGATCCAGCCCCCAAATTTTGGGTCTTCCTTCTCCACATTTAGAACAAAGACAAGCTGTCCCTCATGTTCTCCTTCCAAATTCCTGACCCATAAGTCCTTGATTATGATAAATGGCTGTTTTATCCCACCATGCTCTGGGATGATTGTTGCATAGTCATAATAACTGGAATATAGCGCTTAACAGTTTATTTCTTTTGGGCATCTGGAGTTGAGACTGCAGGAAGTGAAAGTTGACTCTGTAGGTTTCATTGTAATAAAGATTCTTATTAAGAACCCAAACTGTAAATTTCTCTACTCATTACTCAAATATAATATACAGGGAAGCTGAATTTATTTCAACTCAATTACTATTTTGTGATATTCTTGAGAGAAGAAAGTATGCAAGTAATTAAAAATTTGGTTCAAATGACCTTGTCTTTTAGATAATGCAATAACAGAGTAAATAAAGATATTTTTATAAAGAGAGATCTAAGCAGAATAGGTGACAATGTCAGAATATGAAAAGAAGATTTAGCATAGCAAATAACTTCTTTCAATCATTTAGTGATGATTATAGAGATGAAAGAAAATGTACAAGAAGCTTTTTTGTTTGTTTCTTTCTCCACAGAGGGCAGGCCATGAGGGAATGTGGTGGAAACTGGAGCAGCAGGAATTTAGGTCATAAATTAGGAAGCATTTCCTGACTATAAGAATTGTGAAATACTGAATATGTTATTAAGCTACATTGTGTCATCTAACAAAAGTTAAGGAAACATTTATATAGCTTTCTATTTAATTGAAAAACGTACAGTTCTATATATTTGAAATTTGTCAAGAATATTGCATATAAAGAATTTATTGACAAAAATAATTTTAGGCGAGGGTGTTGGTTGCTCATTAGTTTTTTGCAGCAATCATCTGTGCCCACACACCTTCGTCTGTTATAGAAATCTTGAATCTTTAATTCATTTCACGATGCCAGGTGTAATAAAAAGCACAGTATGTACAGAGTCAGAACTTGTGAATTCTCTCTCTGTCTTTGTCATTATTGAGCTCTCTGACCTTGGTTAAATCAATTAGCTTATCACAATTTTGGTTTCTTTATACATAAAACATGAACAATACCTGTTCTCTTGCCTTACAGGGTTGCTGTACAAATCAAAGGAAACCATGAATGATCTATGCCTGACACAGTATACATAAAGGAAGAACTGCTTATGGACTAGAATGGAATCAGAATGGATGTAGCCTGAAAACTTAAGCATATTAATTATTAATTCTTGATTCTTAAGATACTGTATATGCTTTCTCATACAAACTCACATCTAGTTTATGAATCCCTCAGTCAAATTCATATTCTGAAATAAGCACATATTTTAGATTCTGGGAATATGGACCTGACCCTCATTACCAGTGTGATTTGGGGCAAGTTGAACGTAGTCTGTCATCTGAAAAAATGGGGGAAAGAAAGTTAATACGTGACTTACAAGGTTAATGAGAGGTTTTAAGTAATATAGCACGTCTAAAATTGTCTTCCCAGCTGTACAGTGAATTATATTTATAATTTCCTGATAATTAAAAGATGGGGAGCATCATGCTTGTTAAAGCAGTCTGCTCCACTGATGAACAGATGTCATTGTTGAGAGGGTCCTCAGATCATAACAGAATTTATTTTCCTAAGATTTCTAAGTATTGGTCTTTCTTCTGCCTCCTGGAGTAACACTGACTAAAAATATTACTTCCTCCACAATATTGTACTTCAAAATATTTGGAGACACTTATCATGTCTCTTTAGGCTTTCCCCTCAAGACAAAAATATCTAGTTTCCTCAAAGTTCTTTATGTAAATTAATTTGTCTAGATTTTCTCTGGATGTTCTGCAGGATTCCTTCTAAAATGTGATGCCTAGAATGGGGTGTAATTCTCCAGATGTGTTTGGGCCAGCATCTATCACCTCCTTTGAACAGGACTCTTTAACAGCTTTTAGTTATGTTTATTTTGGCATTAAAGCAATAATCATAGTACCATCAATGAATGCTTACTACATGCCATGCATGCTACTAATCTATACTTCTAAAAACCCCATGAAGCAGGAATTGTTTTTCCCATTGTTATGGACATAGTTTAGAGAGTTAAGCACTCATTCAAGTTCACAAGTTTATAAAGACAGTAGTGTGGAAAAGCAGGTATTTGGATACAGTTCTCTGCCTGAGGCTCTTCCACATTACCTTACATTGAAGTTGATTCTATGTCAATTCCTTGTCCCAAATATGAGACAAAGATGAGTTTTCCTTTTATGTACAGTTAAAATTTTGTCATCTTAATTTGCTATTATATTTAAACATTAACAAGATAATTGAAAACCTATTTCTATCTGCAAACTAATGTTCATTCTGTCAATGTATTCATCAAGCCCAGTGATAAAACAGAGTTGACTGGGCAGACTACCACAGATCCCTCTGTATGGTGACCAATCCAGGAATCAATATGCTTTGCGTCTGGTTGTTCAACCACTATACATCCAACTTACACTTCTTTACCTTGCCTATAAACACTAGCAGGAGAAATCTTATCAAATACCAGGCTATAGCTAGGTAAGCAATGTACATGATGTACTCCTTATTTCCAGGCTAATGGATCATGCTGATTTATGGTTAATGATTTATGGTTTTTTAAGTGACAAAATATATTAAAATTACCACCATCGTAATAAAATCACAGAGAAATGCTTAGAAAATATTGAACTCCAGATATAAAATACATTTTATGATAGAAATTTTGTTTTTATTGTTACAGGCTATAATCCAAATTCAGTGAAAATTGTGTTATTATAATTTAAACCATGTTTAGAAATTATAGGTGTGGGAGGCAATAACAATTTTACTTTGTGGCATTTTCATAATGATACTAAAAATATTTTCAAAAAGTTAACAGCATTATAAAGATGTGAAAATTTATGCAATTATGAAAAATATGCTACCAAAATGATTAAATATTTTATAGATTAAAAATGTTGCAAAGATTTAAATGAAATAGAACAGATCATTTTCTTTTCAAGATTTGGATTCATTCTTTCTGAACTATTCTCCGCTTCTCTTGGTCATTCATTCATTCTTCCATCTAGCAAATAAATTATATTTGCAAATAGTGTGCTTGCACTTGGGAAGTCTCATAATATACCCAGTTTCTGTCTCTCTTGAGTGTCAGGAATATTCTATAATGCTACCAGGGAGAGAATAAGTCTGTAAATTATTTAAAGTAGATTATGATAAATTCTATAGAAATAACTCAAACTGAAGAAAGATCATTTTTGGCCAAGATAATCAGCAATATTTTATGGAACAGGTTTAATATAAACTGGTTCTGGAAATATAGTAATATTTCAGTATTTAGAGAAGTGATGGATGGGGTCTAAGGCTGAGTATACAGTATCCCCATTTTAGTCCATTTTTATTTTGACAATATTTATTTAAGCCTTAAATGTAGCAGAGGAGAAATGTGATCCTTTTTCTGGTCAAGAATAAAATGGTATCTTAGTGAAATACATGAAACACTAAGATGATATATTTTTCAACACCTAGTTAAGTCCAAGATATTGTGCTATAAACTGAGTTTACAAAATAAAACAAGGATGAAACCTTGCTTTATAAGAATTTATAGTGTGGTAATAGCTAAGGACAATCTTGCAAGATACCAAATTAGAGTATTTAAGTCCAAGTATTCCCATACCCTTTTCCACAGTGGACAATATCCATTATTTTAATCTTGGCAAATCTGGTGTGGCCCTTTAGGAATAGCTAGGTAAGCCTTTCTTGTGATGTCACCAAGTAAAGCAACTTGGGAAGCAGAACAACATGCAATATGATGATGCTACTAATCCTATAATATACAGGGTAAATATTTTCCTTAGTTTGTTACCTAGATATCTTTTCTGGGATTTTTCTTCCTTCCTTTTTCCCTCCCTCCCCCTTTTTTCTTCTTTTGATCATTAGTCTTCCAAACAAGTTGATAGTATATTATATCCCAATGATACATAAATACATACTATTTCTTCTATCACTGTAACTGTTTCAATTTTTGCATTAAAATTGGTGGGGTTTTTGTTAGAATTTATTTTGATCTTCAGGAGCCAGTTTTATTTTATTTTATTTTCCACATCATTTGCTAGTTGTCTCTATGTAATGTATCTCATCATTCATATATTTCAATGATTTGAAATATGTATTCCACACTCTAGTTCAGAGGTTGACAAACATTTTCTATAAATGGCCAGAAAATAATAATTTTGGCTTTGCAACCATATGTTCTCTTGCAAGTATTGAAATCTGCTGTTGTAGCATGAAAGCAGCCATAGGCAACACATGAACTTAATGAATGAACATGACTGTGTTCTAATAAACTTTATTTTTACAATCAGGTGTTTGGTTGGATTTGTCCTACAGTTTCCTGACACTTTCTCTGTCTATTCTGTTGCATTGATGTATTTTCTATCATTGTTCCAATACCTCAGTATTTTAACAGTTATATTGTATTTTAATACATTTCCTCTCATCATTCTTCTTTAAAAACTGCTTTTGCATCTTTATTTTGTGAGATAAAATGTATAGCAATTTTCTTGCATTTAGAAATAAGCCATTGGGACTTAGGTTAGGATTACCATGAATGTACAGCTTAACATAAGGAATATTAATAGAGTGAAACTGATATTTCACATCGTAGAATTTTTGCTATTCAAAAAAACAGAACAAACCTCCACTTATTTATAACTTCTTTGAGGTTCTTTGGTATAATTTTGTAGTTTTCTTCATATGAGTTCACAGATTTCTTATTAAATTTATTCCCAGACATTTTTACTTTTAGTATTGTTTATGGAATAATTTTTCCATTTTGTTACTTATTGTTCACATAAAAGAAAGGTATTGAATTCCATTGAGTTATTTTGTAGTGCCAGTTTTACTAAGTTCTCATGTTTCCTTTTAAAAAATTTTTTAATTTATTGGGGTTACATTGCTTAATATCACTATATAAATTTCAGGTGTGCAATTTTATAATACAACATCTGTATATTCCATTGTGTGCTCACCACCCAAAGTCATCTTCTTCCTCTTTTTATTTTTAGTTGATTCTCTTAGGCTTTACAGCTAGGCAGTAATAGCATCTGAACATCTTAAATTTATATACAGGTGTGTGTGTGTGTGTGTGTGTGTGTGTGTGCGCGCGCGCGCACGTGCGCATATATAATATAGTTGTATTCATTTATTTAATTGCATTAGCTAATAATTCTGAAACAACGCTCAAATAACAGATGTGCTACTTATGTTATTCCTTATACTCATGACAAATTCTAATTTTAGTTTTTAAGGATGCTAATGTCTATTTTTTGGAGTTTTTTGCGTGACTTTTATTATATAAAGGGACCATCCTTTTGTTCCTACCTAATAAGTATTTTTTAAATCATGAATTTATATTTGTTTTTTATCAAATAACTGTTTCAAATGCACTGATCATGTAACCTTTCTTCTTTGACCTATGTATATGGTAAATAAAATTAATATTAATATATTCACTAATTTTGAATCATTCTACTTTCCTGGAATAAACTATTTCTTATATTGTATTATGTTTTCAGATTGGTAGAATCTGCTTGCTAATATTCTGTTTGCAATTTTGAATCAGTTTTTACCAGTTGTTTTGTGGTATTGTTTTTTATAAAACTGTATTTATCAACTATGGTACTCAGATTTGGGATGGGTACTGAAAGACAATAAATGTATTCTGGAACTACAGGATAGTTCTAGCCTTTTGTTTAGTGAGCTCAGTGTGGATCAATTAAGTGTTGATAAATCATGTGTGCATGATTACATTGATATATACCATTAGATTAACAAGGTAACTTCCAAGATACTTCCACATAGAATTTTTAAATTTGCATTTCACATTCATCACCACCATTATAGTCATCATCATCATCATTATAATTATAATTCTCATGGAGTTTACTACAATATTGTGCTAAGCACTTGACATATCAGGTTCCTGAGTCTTACAAAATAGATCTGTTCATCTCCATTTTGAAGATGAGAAAACTGAAGCTTACTAAATTGAAATAACTTTACTAAAATAACACTTGTAATTTCATTAGCCTGGATTTCCTGAAAACAGAGCCTGAGGCAAGGTTCTTGCATGCATATTAGGTGATTCTGGGGCTTAGGTGGAGGGAGAAACAAAACAGGAAAAGAGAAAACTGAAAAGCCAATTAAATGTCTTATCAAGGTCACTGCTTGATCAATTATATATATATAATTTGACTCCAGAGTCCATAACTGAGCTTCCTTGAACATTCAAGGTTTCAGATGGTAGTGGAAGAATTAACTCCATAAAACAATTCTGCGAATGACAGAAAGCTGGCACAAGAACAAGGTAGTTAGGGAAATGAATCTCAATGGAGTTGGTCCCAGATTCTAGAGGAGCAAGCGCTCACCCATATTCCATTTCAACATCTGCACCCCGTGTCACTGAATTTGCTGGTAGAATAATCTCCACTGTACATGCAAAATTACAGTTGAGATGTGGAAATTTCCTGTCACTTATTAACAAATTGGGACTAAATTCCATTCTCTTGCCTCTTATCTGAGGTTATTTTCCTGAAGGATGTACTTCCTTCCAGTGCTGCCTTTAGCCAGAGTTTCCTTCCTTCTGAGCCCTAGCTACATCATACATATATTTTTCCCTATGGCATGATTATTTCACCTATCCTACTTCACTGATATGTTGATTACTTCTTTGGTCCTCAGGCTACTCATCTTTAAGAAGAGGGAATCTGTTTTCTTCTATGTATTTTATTATTTCTGGTCTTATATTCAAATCTGGAATCTATTTCGAGTTGATTTTTGTATATGGTGTCAGATCACAGTCTAGTTTCATTCTTTTTCATGTGACTTTCCAGCTTTCCCAACATCATTTATTGAAGAGACTCCACTGTGTGTGTGTGTGTGTGTGTGTGTGTGTACTTGCTTCTTTTCAAAAATTAGTTGCTGGTATATGTGTGAGTTTACTTCTGCGTTCTCAATTCTGTTCCATTGGTCTGTATGTCTTCCTGCCAGTACCATACTGTTTTGACTATTGTAGCTTTGTAGTATAGTTTGAAGTCAGGGAGTGTGATACATCTGGTTTTGTACCAGATTGCTTTGGCTATTCAGGGTCTTTTGTGGTTCCATAAAAAACACCTGAAATTTATATTTAACCCCAATAAATTTAAGATAAAAGATAAACTTTAAAAAGGAGGGAACCTGGTTATGTCTCAGTTTCTATCCAGCTCCAATACTCTTATGTTTCTTTGTCTGCATATGCCATACATACTTTGCATGTCCTGTAACTGGGACTTTGATGTGCATTTAAAAGAGCAAACTATGCATATATAAGTTGTTTCCTATGGTTGGTACCTCATTTTTGTGGGGAAATCTTATATTTAGAGGTAAATTTTGTGTTGTCAAATATTGAAATACATGTGTAAAGTTTTATAGAAAGACACCTTAGTGATCTTTGAAAGTGAAAATGTTAAGTTTTTGGTAAAACTGATTAATTTTGCCATATTAATTTTATTTAGTTGAAAAAATAAAGCAAGCAATAATACAAAAATTGTGAAGGAATATTTGACATACCCCTTTTAACTTGGAAAAATAAAGCAAAATACAAAAGGTATTTGAGTATATG
>NW_005370031.1:1835871-1863552 GCF_000412655.1 Myotis brandtii | reverse complement strand
TATGCATATATATAATGTGATATATATTTATAAATAATACATATGAATTAATATATAAGATATATTTATAATCTATATATCATTCCTATTTTATTTGCAGTTCAAAATATATTATGAATGCAATTCAGTCCAAGCAACTGGAGAGGGTATACATGGATTATGCCCAGAATATAGAGACTGTGAAATTTATATTAAGTCAATGTTACCTGGTATACTTGAGTGAAAATCTCTGAAACAAAATGAGTTTTTAAGTAATTGCAGTCTGTAACAATAGAATAGAAGTACCTTTTCCTATCTTTTCTCTGAGGAGTATTTTGCTGATAAAAGAATTATGTCTGAAAAGGCTTTACGTACATCAATAGAAGGATGTTATTACCATGCAAGGTGGTGCTATTATGCTATTAGATCATGGAGAAAAAAATTGGTCACTTCCTACCACATACTGTGGATTTGACACCCAAGAAAGTGTAGTTTTATGAATTGAAGTGCAAGCAAAACCTTGATTCTCAAAAAAATAGCTCTTTAAAACTGCCACTCAAAATTGTCTTGCTTCTGATTGCTTAATTGAGAGACTATTGCTAAAGTGAGTCCTGGGATCTTTTTCACTCACTGGTGTCTTGCCTTTTCATCAGGAAGCTATACTTAAGACCAATATATTTTTATGAAATGCCTAGGAGTACTGTACCTAGTCCTTTGCTTGGATAATAAAAGACCTATGAAAAATGGCTCTTAACTGTGGCAAGCCTATGGACTCACTCATTGGAGTATTCTCTTTTTCCAACTGAAAAAAGAAAATAGTGAAGTGTACAACACCAAAAAGAAACTGTAATAAACTATGTCCTAGATATGGACACATGTCAATCATATACTTGGAATCTGCATCAAGCCTTACTAGAATTAACCAATCCTAAAATATGGTTTTATGAAGTTTGCATGAATCAGATCACTGGGCTTTGTTATTTCTGAGTGAACCTAATAAAGCAAGTTTCTGAAGATGCAAACCCAATGACCTCACACTGGAGTAGAAAGACAATATTCAGCAAAGGAAAGAGTCAGCCTAATCGAGGTGACATTTTTATCTCTGGCATGTAAAGGTAGCAGACAGTTTCCTCCTTCCCTGATCCATGGCAGACAATGAAAATCAATCATGAAGACTAAATATAACTTCAGAATCCTCCTTAACACAGTGATCTGGAGCAGCAAACTTATTTTGTTAAATGGTCAGGGAGTGCATTTTTTTACTGGTATGTTTGTGGACAACACAGTATCTATTGCAGCTACTCAACTCTGCCACTGTAGTGCAGCACAAAATGAGATCTAGGCACCATATCACCAAACCAGTATGGTTTGTGCTCCAATAAAATACTACTTACAAAATCAGATGTCCAGCCTTAGGCCATAGTTTGAAGACCCCTCATCTAGAGAGCCATTATGATCCAATCAGATTTAGCACATTTAGTAACCTGCTTGCTGCTCTTGATTTTTGAGGCAGATTGAATATGCCTGACCTCTTTCATGTTCAATTTAACCACACAACTCAAGCTAAATGGATCCTCCACCTTCCAGATCCAGTTCAGATCCTTGTTAATTCTGTTATCTTTGTCAGAGATTTTTTTTTTATTCTATTTTACCATTCTGAGCCTTGATGTCTCATTTAGTAAAGGAATCTAATAACAATACAGGGTTGCTATAAGAGTCAAATAAGAAAATGTAGATGAAAGTATTTGTAAATCACAAGACACTGGAATATTTGAATAAAATAATTTTACTTCTTAGGTGACTGTCTCATGAAGATCACCTGGAAAAACATTTTAAAAAAACAGATGAAATTCATAGAAGTTCTTGGTGAAAATCCACTTTTCTCTCTTTCCTTTGTTTAAAAGTCCTATTGCAGCTAAAACGCCACTGACATATCTGAAATTTCATGGACAGCATTTTTGACCTCTTAGTTACAGCTTTTGTGGTATTTATTTATCTGGGAGTCTTGATTCAATGCAAGTTTATGCTTTGGGGGGGAACAAATCACTGGACCAGAATCCCTAGCTTGAATCCATGCATCTGAGTCTAAAAAGATCACTAAGTCAAGCAATATAATGTCTTACCAACGAGGCAGATAATAATGTGTGTTCCAGACTCTAAATCCAGGATATCAAAATAGGAACACAATACAAGTGTATACAAAATATGTAAAGAAAAATTGGTAAGAAAGCTGACAAGAAATATGAGGAATGATCTGATTTTTTGAGAGCATGCATGTATACTTCTGATTGTCAAAATGTCCACTAATCAATAGTTTCCAATCTTTGATAATGAACAAGGTAAAAAATTGGCTGGAGATACTTGATATGGTTAGTAAATGAGATCCTCTACAATGATAGTACTTTTTTCTGGATGATGTAAGGACAAACTTTTATATAACATTTTAAATACAATTATTTGAGTAGAAAAGATTTCTCTTTTTTTCATGTTTCCAACATCTGTTTTCTTTTTCTTTAATTTTCATTGAATTTATTGGGGTGACATTGTTATTATTATCCAGGTTTCGGGTGTACAATTCTATAATACATCATCTGTATATTGTATTGAGTGTTCACCAACCCAAGTCAAGTCTCCTTCCATCACCATTTATCCCTCGCTTACCCTCGTCTACACCTCCACCCACCCCCATTTCCCTCTGGTAATCACCAAACTGTTGTCTGTGTCTATGAGTTGCTTTTTGTTTTTATTTTTACTTAGTCCCTTCACTTTTTCCACCTAGCCTCCCAACCCTTAGCCCCTCTGACAGCCGAAGGTCTGTTCTCTATATCTATGAGTCTGTTTCTATTTTGTTTGCTAGCTTATTTTGTTCATTAGTTTCCACATATAAGTGAAATCAGATGGTACTTTTCCATTAGTTTCCACATATAAGTGAAATCAGATGGTACTTGTCTTTCTCTGACTGGCGTATTTCATTTAGCATAATAATCTCCAGGTCCATCCATGCTGTCACAACAGGTAAGATTTCCTTCTTTTGCCCGGCCCACATGGCTCAGTGGCTGAGTGTTAACCGATGAACGAGGAGGTCATGCATGGTTCAATTCCTAGTCAGGGCACATGCTCGGTTTGCAGGCTCGATCCCCAGTGGGGGGCATGCAGGAGGAAGCCAATCAATGATTCTCTCTCATCATTGATGTTTCTATTTCTCTCTCCCTCTCCCTTCATCTCTGAAATCAATACAAATATATATCTTAAAAAAAGATTTCTTTCTTTTTTATAGCCAAGTAGTATTCCATTGTGTAAATGTATCACAGCTTTTTTTATCCACTCATCTACTGATGGGCACTTGGGCTGCTGAGTGGAAAATATTTCAGTAAAGATCAACTTTCCTTAATAAACACTAGACTGAACAGGATTTGAGATTTTATTAATGAATTGCAAATATTTGTTGGCTTGAAGGTCTTTAGGCCATAAGAGACATGCAGAAACTATATTTTTGAATACCTACCTGATTTACTTACTTTATACACATTTTTATAATAAAATAGTTGAATCCCTATAATCATTGGAAAGTATAATTGCATTATTGAAGCAGATTCCAAAATATTTTCCTCCAAATTTACTTTTTCTTAGTTAAAAAGTACAGTGTAATTTCTTGGCTTTCAACTTTTTAGTAACATTTTGAATATTATCTTAAAACAGTGATATCTCTTTGGTTCTTTTTTGGTTTTAACTCAATTCCTATTTTGTATTAATTCTTTGCTTTTAATAATAAAGATTGAAGCTTCTCATTGCACAGTACCCTGTCCTTTTCGAAGGGGAAATCATATCATGAGCAAAACTCTAAAGGTATTACCATGAATGACTGAAAGTAAGTTGTGTTTTGGCAAATAATGAGAAACAATTAGACTTTGTTTCTTCTGCTTTTCCCAGGTCTTGGTCTTTGACATTTTCTCTTCTGACTTCTGATTTCATCATGGTTCTGGAGGATGAAAGGTTCTAAACTTGAAATTCCATTGAGCTTATCTCTAGTCCCTAGAGTGAGCTTTGCGGTGCTCTATATTATAGTGGAAAGAGCTGAAGACAAGATAGGTTTCTAATTTTAGACACTTGGGCAATTTTCGGAACGTCTCAGGGATTGAGTTTTATAATCTTTTTAAGAACACCACTACCAAGCTTGTCTACCAGACAAAGTTGTTATGTGTCTGACAAAAACTTTGCAATCTGTGAAACACACACATTTGCAATGTTTCAATTATTAATAAGGTAAAGCTGTGGGGACTGATAAAAATAACACATAAAGGTATTTTCTATTCTTTACAGAAAATCTAACTGATAATGAATGAGATAATGTAGTCAATATGCAGTATAGAGAAGAGATCAAACTCTTTGAGCAGGTTATAGTAAGGATAGAAGATTTATTTTTGGAGATCACCGATTTTGCTATGAATCCCTGTCATTCTAAAGTGTTCTTCTGTGGTTCCATTTTATAGAGGGGGCACAGCGTTTATAAGAGTAGGGAACCAGCCCTAACCGGTTTGGCTCAGTGGATAGAGCATCGGCCTGCAGACTGAAAGGTCCCAGGTTCGATTCTGGTCAAGGGCATGTACCTTGGTTGCGGGCTCATACCTAGTAGGGGGTGTGCAGGAGGCAGCTGATCGATGTTTCTCTCTCATCAATGTTTCTAACTCTCTATCCCTCTCCCTTCCTCTCTGTAAAAAAAATCAATAAAATATATTTTAAGAAAAGAGTAGGGAGCCATGCCCAGCGAGCGTGGCTCAGTGGTTGAACATTGACCTCTGAACCAGGAGGTCATGGTTCAATTCCCTGTCAGGGCACATGCCTGGGTTGCAATCTCAATCCCCAGTGTGGAGGGTGCAGGAGGCATCCGACCAATGATTCTCATCATTGATATTTCTATCTCTTCCTCTCCCTTTCTCTCTGAAATCACTAAAAATATATTTTAATAAAGAATAGGGAACCAAGAGGAGACAAAAGCACAAAGGGATATGTTATGAAAAGATGAGGAGCCTGAGGAAATCCCAGCCTATGTTAATCCATCACTGAAATCTTCACAGTGTCGGAGTCTGTTTGAGTTCTATAATACAGGAGTCAGCTGTAACCTGCTACCTGTTTTATAAATGCAGTTTTGATGGAACTAGCCTTGCACATCCTTTTCCATATTGTCTATGGCTGCCTTTGCACTGCCAGGGCAGAGTTGAGTTGTTGCAACAGAAGGCATAGGACCCACAAAACCTAAAATATTTAATTTCTGGACCTTTACAGAAAAGTTAGCTGAACCCTGCTCTAAGAGAAAGTACTGAAAGTTCTGGGTTAGGTACATAAGAGGCAATCCACATCATTGTCGAATGAGTGAATATTTTAACCTACATTTTTTGGGGGGGGGGTTGTTTTCTAAGAACCACTTCTTTCCCTTCCCTTCCCCCACTCCCACTCAGGGGCCGGTAGTTAGCAATATCACACAGGCCAACAGCCTTTCTTGAAAAGAGATGAGATTATAGTAAGATTTTAGTAAACTCAGCATTCTAATACTATCAGTTTGAGTTATTGGTAAAAATTAGCCTTTTCTTTGTTATAGGACAAACTCCATGCCTGTTGTAAACTTATGTAGATATAGCAACTTTTTTTTCTGAGACATGCTTTCATTTTTATACTTCATAACATAGAAATATAAGGAAGGGGATATATACCTACCAACGTTTAATAGAACACCCTGATATTTGTTGAATGAACAAAAATGATTGTGGTCTTTTTTATACATGGGACATATCAGAGAAAAGTGAAAATGATAAGTAACTGTCCAATAATTAAGATTAAATACACAAGCCCGAACCAGTTTGGCTCAGTGGATAGAGCGTCAGCCTGCGGACTCAAGGGTCCCAGGTTTGATTCCGGTCAAGGGCATGTACCTTGGTTGCAGGCACATCCCCAGTAGGGGGTGTGCAGGAGGCAGCTGATCGATGTTTCTCTCTCATCGATGTTTCTAACTCTCTATCTCTCTCCCTTCCTCTCTGTAAAAAAATCAATAAAATATATTTTTTTAAAAAGTTATTTCTAAAAAAAAATTAAATACACAAGAAAAAATAGATATGGAAGTGAGGATCATGAGTTTAGAGGACTAGCTTTCAGGATGAAAGGAAAATAAGTTAATTACAACTGGGGTAAATTATCCTAATAAGCATAGTATAATAACCCCAGTGCTGTGTTCCTCTAGTGCAGTGGTTCTCAACCTTGGCTGCACATTAGAATCACCTGAGAATCTTTTTAAAATCCTGTTTTAAAAAGATTCCCAGGTGATTCTAATGTGCAGCCAAGGTTGAGAACCACTGCTAGTGGAAGAAAGGAGAAGTACAGCTTTCCTGTTAACCTCACAAAATACAGACTTTGAAGAATGTTTCAATGGATCATTTTAGGTTCTAGTATCCCACCTCTTTACAATCCACAGGACAGCAATGATTTGAGAGAAGAACTCTATTATTAGAGCAGCAGTTCTCAACCTGTGGGTCACGACCCCTTTGGGGGTCGAACGACCTTTTCACAGGGGTCGCCTAAGACCATCAGAAAACACATATATAATTACATATTGTTTTTGTGATTAGTCACTATGCTTTAATTATGTTCAATTTGTAACAATGAAAATACATCCTGCATATCAGATATTTACATTACGATTCATAACAGTAGCAAAATTACAATTATGAAGTAGCAACGAAAATAATTTTATGGTTGGGGGTCACCACAACATAAGGAACTGTATTAAAGGGTCGCAGCATTAGGAAGGTTGAGAACCACTGTATTAGAGGATCATATGGTTGGAGAAGGAGAAATATTTTTTCAGCTCAAGTTTCAGGAGCTGTACTAGCAGAAGGTTAACTTTGCTGTGAAAAAGGTTTTATTTTGCAATTTTATTACTCCAACTTTCAATTTTGAAATAATTTAAAACTATTGAAAAGTGGTAAAAGTAGTATAAATAACTCTTATCTGTCCTTCATCTTCACTCAGGTTCTCTAACTGTTAATAGTCTGCTACACACGCTTTTACTTTCTATCTTTAAAGATAGATAGGTGAATATAGAGATAGAGATAGAAAAAAAATATAGAGAGAGAGATAGATATAAAGATATATATAAAGAGAGAGACTAGGAATTATATCTATACTATCTATTTAAGTTTTCTCTGAACTATGTATAGCTTATAGGCATCATTCCTCATTTCCCATAAACATTTCATTGTGTGGTTTTTATGAACAAAAATATAACCTTATATAATCACAGTGTAATTATCAAAATCAGGATACTTGACAATGATACTATAGTATCATCTAAACTGCATTTATATTCAAATTACTCCAATTGTCCAATAATATCCTTTTAGCAACTTTTTTTCCCCCTGCCCAGGATCCAATCCAGGATCCAATCCAGGATCACATTTTGTATTTGATTGTCATATTTCTTTGGTTCCTTTAATTTTCACAGTTCCTACAGCTTTTTTTAAATCTTTCATGACGTTGTCATTTTGAAGAGTTAAGACCAGTTATTTTGTAGAATGTCCTTCAATTTTGGATTGTGTAATTTCCTCCTGGTTATATTTAGGTTATGCATTTTTGGTAGGAATACTACACATGAGATGTGTTTTTATTAATGTGACATATCAGGAGGTACATGATGTGGGTTTGTCTAACTATTGGTGGTGTTGATTTTGATCACTTGGATATAGTAATGACTGTCAGGTTGCTCTCTATGGTATGGTTGCTATTTTCCCATTTGCAGTTAATAAGTAATAGGGGGAAGACACTTTGAAGATGTTTGTGTGTCCTGTTCCTTCTCAAACTTTTATCCATTAGTTTTAGTACCCATCAATATATTTACTTGAATAATTATAATTGCTAAAATTGTTTACTTTTAATCATTCTTTCTATATTTATTAGTTGATATTCTATAGTAAGAAGGCACTGTACCTTTCCCCCCTCCCTCTCTCTCTGTTATCACTATCAATCCATAACTTCTTTATCTTATTTAATGGATTACATTAACTAATGTTGTTGTCATCTTTATTGTTATTAATATCAGAACATTTCAGATATCGCCAGTGGAAGTCCATTGAAGCTAGCTTTTATTTCCTTTTGACTTGTTCTCATCATTTTTTTGAGAATTTCCTTACCTTCCGGCAAAAAAATCTACTCTAGATGTAGTTTTGTTTGACTTAGCCTTAGAATAAGATGTTTCTTCAAAGAGCTCGCTGAAAAAAAAAATGTGATTTTATTTTAACTATATAGACTTATTTCTTCTAAAACTACTCTTTTCTCCCTTCACCACTTCCTTGGTCTTAATTCCTCATTCACCTTCTCTGTAGTCAAGACTACTATTTTGTCTACCCTCATGTGTGGATTAATAGTCATTCTTTCAAGCTACTTAGTCTCACTGTATGTTTGGGAGGGTGGGGGTTGGTCCTAAGGAGAAGAGAAAGCAAAAGTCATTATTATTTATAGTTTCATTAGCATTTTATTTGCTTGTCATGTCAGATGTGTTGCTGTTGGTTTTCTTTCTTTTTTTCTCTGTCATGTTTGTGGTTAGTACAGGGTTGGTAAAATTTCATTCACTTCAACAATTACATAGAGGAAAAATAGAGTGGAAAGAACAGGGAACTGGAATTCAGGACATCTAATTTATAACATTACCTCTATCTAGATCTTTGGCAAGTCAGTCTGGTTCTCTGAACCTCGGTGTTCTCTACTTTCCAATGGGAATGACTTCCCTTTCACAGTTATCTCAGAGAAATACTTTACATAAGGAATTATTTTAAGCTGTGAAATATTATCTCTTTGACTTGAATTTTTGCCCCTAAAGAAATGAATGTATTTTATAATGGGAAGTAAATAAAATATTATATTAATATGTTGTAACATGATGATAGGTTAAGTGCTAATACATTTATAGATGTTGAAGCAAAATCAAAGCAAGATTGAAGAATTATTCTTTTCTTCAGATATGTATATATTTAAATTAAATGGAAAATTATTGTCAAGTTTTTATTTGCTTCAACAAGCATATTGTAAAGTAACTTGCCATACGCTGACATTTAATTGCATTAGATATGAGAAAGTTTTAGTGATTGTTGATTCTACCTTTCACATAATAGGGGTTATAACTGTTGAATTTATTGAATGATAGAAGAAATAATATTATGATGAAGGTATCACAATATTTTTTCCACCCATGTAAGAGCCTATTTATAATATTAAATTCAAATAATTTGAGACTCATGGTTGAGAGACTGAATATGCAAAAGTACAATGACAAGACCATAGGTAAAAATAGGCCTCTGATCCACAACTTCCAGAGCAATCAGTCCAGGAAGCTAAATCACAAACTCTGCTGCATTTGGCCCCAAATGGGCAGGGCTTGATCAATAACTGCTGGCTTTCCTAATTTTTGTCTCCACTTGCCATTTAGGTCCAAGCAGAGAATGCCAAATATGGTCCTCTAAACTGTCACATTGGATGCCCTACCTTCATTCCCCATGCCAACAGCCTCCAATCTGTGCATACCGTAAGCCTTCCATTTTCCCACTATAAAGCTTTCCCACTCCCCTGCATGCCTTTGAGTCTACCAAATGCAAGTGATACTAGCTGACTGCCTTGATATAGCAAGCTCTGACTAAATAATGTTTGCTTGTACTCATCTGGGTGGTATTTATTTTCACATTACTATCTTTTGTGTGTGTGACAGACCTCCCAGTGACTTGCTCCATGACCTATATTAAAAGGTCTATGCGAAATTTTAGTTCACAATTATATTGTCAGGTTCTTTTTATCTAGCCTTTTATTGTATTCAGTAAAATATGCATTATGCTTTTCTGTGAAAACAAAATTCTTCTCTATAAATGGTTGTACACGGGTGAGGGTAAGAATATGTAGATACAATTAAACATAAAGTCACCTTTTCTTTTTTCTTCAACCTTGAAAACTAGCCATGTCCTAAAATCATATAATGCATCTTAACTAAGTTGTATATTCTAAAAGATGGATGACCATTTAAAGTGATAAGTCCTCTGATAAGGAATTATCTCTGGAATCATATTGGCTCACATAGGTAGTGTTCTTTGAGGGATAGTTAGATTTGTCAGAGGACAGGTGATCATGGCAATCATGGACAAATACTATTCTTTGGCTAGTGGAATCTGGCTGTCAGAAAAATAAAAGACAAACTAACCAACCCATGGCTCACACTTTCTATCAAATCACTATGCATTATCACACAACATTTCTGGAAAGAGTTGTCAGCAATTAGGAAGGTACCATCAAATCCATTCTTCTTGTTCACTTCTCCATGATAAACCATTACCATCTCCTATTTCATCCATTCAAATACCACAATCATTTAAGATAAAACTAAATTCCCATTTACTTAATGAAATATTGCAGAATCCCATTTGGGCTCAATGATGGCTTTCTTTTTTTAAAATTTATAGCACTTATAATCTATGCCAAATAGCATTTCTACAATCCATTTGGTGACAGATACTTCTTGAAGGCAAGGGCAATATCAGTTTGACTTTGGATCTTCCAAGGAAATTACCACTATTTCCTTGCATGTGTGTTGAGTTAAATGGAAATTTTTAGGGGTTTAATTCATTGCATTTAACTCTGGCTTATACTTCTCTATGCCTCCCAGTGCTTAGGGTGATTATTAATGCAGAGCAAGTACTCACTAAGAGGTTTTTTTTTTTTTGCTAATTATAAGTGAATACCCACTTTCTTAGTCATAGCCTAGGGACTAAGAAAATTTGATAGATTAAGGATATTACAAAGTAACATTTGTAATAATTATGTTCATTGATCTTTATGTATGTATGTATGTATGTATGTATGTATTTTAATTGAGTCTCAGTTCCTAGTATTTACTCCTTATAGTTCATGGTGGGATAAAGGAGAAGGAATTAAGTGAAATGAACTGAGAACTTGTCAGCTGACTCTAAAGATCTCATCTTAAAGGTTGTTCCTTTGTTCTGATCTATTAAATATTATCTTTTCCAATTTGTTCCCTAGGGACAGCATCAGTGACTACTAGATTGTTAAAGATGGCCTTATTTTCATGTAAGATTACTGGTAAAAGTTATGCACAGTATATTGATTTTTTCCTTGTTTTTCAATTTTTAAGGGGAAAGTAACAGCTTATTTGCAAATTTCACCATTATCCTTTGTCTCAACATGGGGATTTAAAAACAACTTTTTTGGGAGGATGGGGAGAGGATTGGTCACAAGGAACCAAAGAGTTAACATTTATTGACTGCCTAATACATGTAGGCCATTATGGTGGTGGTGGTTGTTTTTTGTAATCTCACAGAATTCTCGTGCTAGTCTTATGAGGTGGGATTTAACATTCACTTTTTAAAGTTGAGAAAACTGATAGAGAGGTTAAACTATGTGAAATTGGATGTTTTCTTTAATTTATTATGCTTAATTAGATTATACACATCTTTTTAATTAAGCTAATCATTTGCTATGAGTAAGCATAATATCTAAATAAAATTGTGTACATGAAGACTTAGAAATAATGTGTTACACAGAATTTCCCTTTTATGAGTTTAATACTCAGTTCAAATCCAGGCCTACTGAAGAAAAATCAAGAAAATGATTTCTCTGCTTTTCCTTGAGGGTAGTAGAATCTCTTCTTCAGTGATAACTAAGTCAACTTTGAATGGCATAACACAGACCATTCTCTCTCTCTCTCTCTCTCTCTCTCTCTCACACACACACACATTTAATTTAACAATCAGGCATATAAATAACATGATAGGTTATAATCTCACTAATATACACAAAACACAATTTCTCACCAAGTCCCTTTAACAGGGTACTAAAAAGGAGTGGACCACTACCAACAAACTCAAGAGATATACATGAAACATATATTAGTGAAGACCTGGCTTACGTTTATAGGGTTAGGCTTCTCAAATGTAAATAAATCCCAAACATAAATGATTAAAAGATAATAAAATGAAAGTCTTTGGATTCTAATTCTTAAATTATTTCAGCATTAGGTGTTGATATTTCAGTATACTTTATCATATGCATCATTTACCTCGTTTATCTGGACTGTTTATAATGTCTATTTTTAGTTTTGTTTCTTTACATGTAGAAAAGTATAGGAGCTGTGGAGTAAAATAAAAACAGAGGAGAATCTATGGCCCCTTCCCTTTAGGAGTTGATAACCTTTCTGGGGAGCTCAATTTTACTATGCAGAAGCTGTGTAAAGTGGAGAATTTAATAAAATTCATTGCTGCAGAAATCCAGAAGTGGGGAGGTATAATATGAAATAGAAGGCGAGAAAGGGATATAATAGAAGGCCTCAAAAGTGAAATATAATGTACTGGCTGTACATTATATTTCAGGGACTCTTCAGAGACTGTCCAACTAGAGAGACATACCCAAATGTGACTCATGAGTCTATTTTATATTAACTGTGCCCTTGTGGTCAAGTTCCTCAAATTAGATAGGTTTACTTTTTTCATGTACAGTGAGGATTTTAATACTATTACCTCCTAAGGTTGTTAAGAAGATTAAATGAGATAGTGTGTTATAAATGCTTGATTTATGACACATAATAAGCTTTCAGTAGTGGTTATTGTGCATGTTGAGGGAATAGTACTTGAAATTGGTTTTAAAGTTGTCATTTGATTTAGACTAGATGATATTAGATTTGGTGGAAAGAAAAAGACAAGCAATCATCATTCTAAAATAGTTCTGAAATAGTTTAAGTCTGGTGTTGGTAGGGAACACCAAATATGAAAGGCAGTTTGACATAACTGATGTTTATTGACATCATGGCATTGCAGTATTTCAAAAATTTTGTGATGGAAGAATAGTTTAGAAATTGGGAAACTGAATCTCAGAGAAGCAAATTTGCATGTCCAGGACAAGACTGTTGAATTCATAGCCATGTCTGGCACTCTTCCAATTGAACTACAGTTTTCTCAGTGAACAGTCTGGAGTTTAGTGTATGGAGATAAAAATGAATAATTACATGATGGTTTGATTGCTCGGGATGAAGTCTTTGCATTTGCTATAAAAAGCAATGCCGATTTAAACTAAGTTGAAGGGTGACATAAGAAAACTGGATTAAACTTTGGTCATGTATGTAGGGATAAAAACTATGAGTGACTATGAGAACAGGGTCCTAATCTATGTTTTTCACGGCTGGATCTCCAAAGTAAGAACTCAGAAATGTTTGTTGAGTAAAACGTTTATCAGGAAAATGGTTAGTGGGCTATTAAAGGAATCTGATATGAAGTGGATAGGAGGGTACCATTGGGAACAAAGACAGATGGAATCCAATAGAACATTTAGATGATGAATAGGAAAAGAAAGAGACAGGGGGAAAGCAGGGTTATTAGATGATAAATAACAACTGAAATTTTCATAGAGATAGTTATGTTCCCGATTTCCAAATAATAAATAGAGTATTTTTTTTGCATTGAAAGGGTGTGATCATTGAGTTGAGAAATGTATGTTCCAGAATGTATTTTTGCTTGTCTCTGATTTGTGAGTGAGGGCAAGTGGGCAGAGGAGGTGAATTGCCAGCTGGTTATCCTCAGATAAAGTGTAGAAATCTTCCCTTCCACAGCGCTATCAACTCACTGGGTATTCAGGAACCCATTCATCCCCTTACCTTCCATTTATGGGAGTGGCCAAAACGGGCAACAAGCCTAGAATTAGGAACACAGATGAAGAGTCACAGGAAGGGAAGGACACCCCAAAGCTCCTTAGAATGGAAGAAGCTCTGTGCCTACTCAAGTAGAGACCAGATGAGAATGAAGGTAACTGGCTTAATTGGTGGTCACTTATCCAACTCCCATGGGACTCTCCGAAGCTAGCACAAATGGTATCCATTTGACAGAAGGCCAAATGACTCGTGGTCATCAGACTCTGGTTCTTGACCCAGTTTCCTCTGTAGAGCCCATGCCATCCTCTTTAAATCCTTTCTCTTTTCTTCCTTTTCCTTCCTTTCAGCCTGCTCCTGAAAGGACACCTTGAAGAATTTCTCTAATGTGGGAGGAAATTCTGGCTCTTCATTCATCATGATTTTTTATTATTTTAGGCCATTTATAATAGTCTGAATTAAATTTATTCTCTAGGAGTTCTCATTAAAAATATCTGGAAGGAGAAGGCCTTCAAATGGGAAAAATGTCAGGCTTATGATTATATAGGGAATATAATGTTTCCCACAAATGTTGGGGAAATATGTAATCATAGGGGCTACAGCACATTATTACGAGAAATATAATTAAAATTATCTGGTGCAATCATTGTCCTTTTTGTGTGTGTGGAAAGGGGATGCTGATTTGAAAATAAAATAGACATCAAGCATTTCCCCACGCTTGCTTTATATAACACTGAGGTTTTAAATAATACATCACTTTATTTAAAATCTATTTACATGGTAATTGCCACTGTATAATGTATGAAAGATCACTTCACTGAGCTCAAATCTGATTTGCAATGTAGGCTTGACATATATTTTATTATTTTTAAAAAGCCTCTTAAATTACCCTTTGTGTATTTCTAAAATACAAGTAGCTATTTTTAGAAAAATAATCATGAACTCTAGCTGTTGCTAACCTGTTTTGTGATCCTTTGCTTTCTAGATCCGGTTGCCTCTTTGAAATGCCATTTTGCTTCTTTAAAGAAGTAGGCAGCAACAGGAGATTTAAATGCCACCTCAGAGCATGTTAGTCTTTAAATCTTATTTCAAATTTCTTATGTGATCAAGCAGAATTTTTAAAGTTCTATTTTATACATTTTATTATATATGCATAAAAGCAATAGCTCTGAAGAATTTTTTAACATTGTCATTAGTTTCTCATTACTGGGCATCCCCATAAGGAGGGACCATTGATGGTTGCTCAGAGGTTCAGTATTTACCTGTCTCCATACCACTTTGTTTCTCTTCCTGTCCTCAAACCTTGCTCCTGTAGAATCAATACTCTTAAGTATAGGGTTGCTTTTTAAAACATGTATCTGTTGCTATCATCAGTGCTAGCTGTCCAATGTCCTTTGATCTTCACAGAGACTTGGCACATAGTAAGGACTAAACTAATATCTGTTCAATAATGTCACAGCTATGATTGGCAGTCACAAAGAGAGAATTTACCTTGATTGCATTAAGAGTAAAATTGAGAAATATATCTGTTATGGGGAGGACTTCGTGGTTAATTCAACTCAACCAATGATGATGTCACTTTTTTTCTGTTAGAGTTTTCAGTTTGCCTCATTTTACCTTGAATGATGTAGCCCATGGACCGCTTTTCATTTCTGTCTGTACTCACATGTCAGGGTGATCTCATCTGGACTCCTGGCTTTGAATACTATCTGTATGCACACAATTCCCAAATTTATATCTTCCCAGAATGCTCTCTCAAACTTGCTCTCATGTGTCCAACAGTACTCCCCTCTTTTTCACTTGAATATTTAAAAGGCATCAAGGTAAAATTCATGACACAATAGTAAAGGTATGAGTATAAAGGCTACAATATTAATTTAAAAATTAATAGATGTACAAGATAGAAAGACTAATTCCATTATAATCAAATGATCATTTTCTGGAGCAGGTCAGATTTTGGAAGTTTAATGAATTTATCATTAGAATGTGTTTTTCTGCAAATTGCAGAAAATTAAATTTGTGTAAGAAAAAGAATTTTTATTGGCCCACATAACTGGAAGCATAGAAGTTGGATGTATTTAGTAGAGAAAACCACAGAGCTCTGTGGGAAACCGCCTATTGTCTTCACTAGCAGAGAGGTGTGGACAAGGAACCTGGAAGGCTGGTGATCCTTGAAGCCCTTGCAAAGGTCAGGGCTGTGCACCCATTGTTAGTCCAGACAATGGTAGCTGAAGCAACTTCCCCATTTATTATTATGTAAATCCTTGCTGATGGGCTAGTCTGCCTGTTACTGGAAATTGTCTGCCTAAGGGCTATGGGTGTATCCCAAACCAATAAAAGGTTGGCGCAGCCTGAGCACCAGGGGAAGTCTTTCCCCTTGAGTTGGACTTACCCTACTGGCCCCCCAATATTTCCAAATTATCTCTTGTCTTTTCTCTTTCATTTGTGTGCGGCTCTTTTCCAGATCCTGAACCCTGAACCACGCGGGACGTGGAGGGAAACATTTACCACAGAGCTCTAGATCTCATTCTTTGTTGTATTTCTAAAGCTTTGCCTTTTATTGTATGTGAGCTTTGTGCATGGTTTAGTTTCCTCCATAATGGTAGGCTGGCTGCCAGCAAGCAGCCACTAGGGTAATGTAGTTCCATGTTCATACAGATAGACAGAGAGAGGCAGAAAGATTGGCTCTCCATGGCTGTCTTTTAAGGGTAACAAATTTTCTTTCCCAGAACACCCAAGCAAGGCTCTTCTCATATATCATTGGCCCATAGTAGCTTAGGACAACCGACATCTGGATTTTGTTTAGGTACCAGTCTTCTGCTATAGAACTTATGTCCCACTGGGTAAGCTAACTCCAACCTTATCTCCTTCTCCTACATAACCCATGTCTCACTAGGTAAGCTAACTCCAACTCCAATTCCCTAGGTGGGTTTATATTTGTCTGAGCCAACTGGGAGACCTCCATTTCTCTGCCAGTAAATTGGCTCTGAAATCTAGGCTTAAGTCAATGAGCATGTGACATCATTCTAGAAGTGTAGGGACACAGTTCATCATTAAAAAATGAAAGATGTATATTTTACATTCTGCAGGAAGTAAACAATGCCTGAAAGTGAATGGCTAATGTCCATTGGTTATGCTTATATGCATGCATACAAGTCCTTCGGTTGATCTCCCCACCACCCCCCCTAGCCTTCCCGCTGTAGTTTGACAGTCTATTTGATGTTGCTCTGCTTCTGTATCTATTTTTGTTCATCAGTTTATAATGGTCTTAATTATCCATAAATGAGTGAGATAATGTGGTATTTTTCTTTCATTGACTGGCTTATTTCACTTAGCATAATGCTCTCCAGTTCACAAGACACTGGGGGGTATGGGAGGCTAGGAGAAGGTCAAGGGGAGAAAAAAAGGAGACATATATAATACTCTTTGTAATACTTTAAGCAATAAAACAATTTTTTAAAAAAGAGCTGTGGATGATCAAATGTAAGTATACTGAAGAAAGGATTTCTGACTTGAGTGGCAGTTGACTTTCAATGGTTCATCTAAATAAAAAACTTTTGCGTTTATAAAAAAAAAAGAAAGTGAATGGCTAGAAGTGAATAAGAAGGCATATCACCCAGTTAGCTGCTGGAAGCCTTTTTCTAATCCAGAGGCAAGCTAGCCAGTGAGCAAAGCTGGCCCCATCAGGAATGCATTGCTAGGAGACTTGCTGGGAAATTATGTCAGAGCAAGACATTTATCCAGGTTTCCTGAGGCCTAAAGATTAAACAGTAGGTGAGAGGACAATCTCATCAAGAAAACTAATACAAAATTTTGTATGCAAAAGTAGGTGTAGAGCTTTAAATGAACCCATGCAAGTGATTGCCTCTAAAGCTTAAGCTTTATTAACTTTTCAATGAATCCACTTCCCATGGCAACACTACTAAAGATCTTACCTTCTACCTCACCAACACTGGACTTCCAGCAAAATGAGTAAATATTTTCTATATTATTACTTACAGGTGAAATTATTCTGATACAAAAATATGCATGATAATAGAGTGTTTAGAAGTTATTTTTACTGTATATACATTGTTTCCATTGTTGGAGAGCAATAGTATATTATACCTATTATTCTTAGTTTTCTAAGAAATTCATAACTATAAATTTCAATATCTTTTAGCAGTAATATCTTATAGTATTTAAAAATAGTTTAATTGAATACCAATCTATTATCTTGAACAAGTAAAAACTGCTCCATTTGAAGTCTTTGAATTTCTACCTTATCTCCTTTTTATGTCCTATGGAGATTCCCTAAATGTTCTTTAAGCAAAAATTGCAAAAGACCAACCTTGTCCAATTATTTCATTATAAAGATAAGGAACCAGAAGTTTAGAGATGTGAATAGATTTGTCTCATAACTTTTCAGAAGTAGATCCATGATGAAACCAAACTCTATAACTCTTCGATTATCCTTTCGCTATTCAGCATTGTCTTTTTTGAGGTAGTTATTTTCCTATCATTTTTTAACACAATGAAACCAGATGTTGATTTCTTTCATAACAGAACCATTTGGAAGTGAGTGATTTGGAACTATATGAGAGTTTTTTTGTCATTCTCAATATGTTGTATTAAGTATACTTTGGTCATTGCCATTTTCCTGACAACAGGACTGGGAAGATTAAGTCCAGAGCAGTTCACTTCTATTTATTTTTTCCATTGATTATTCATTGAATATTTAACAATTCCATCTATTAATTACTTACAGCATTTTTTATTGTAGTAAGAACTACATGAGATCTATTCTCTTCAAGTTTTAAGTGTACCATACAGTATTATTTACAATGGGCACTATATTGTATAACGTCTCTAAACTAATTCATTTTGTATAACTGAATCTTTATACCCATTGAACAACTCCCCATTTACCACCCCCTCACTGCCCATGGCAATCACCATTTTACTCTCTATTTCTATGAATTTGACTTTTTAAGATATCTTATATAGTGGACTCATTCAGTATTTGTCCTGTTATTGGCTTATTTCACTTAGCACAATGTCCTCAATGTCCTTCTAGTTCATCCATGTTTTCCCATAAGGTAGAATTTCCTTCTTATATTCCCTTGTATATATACACCACATTTTCTTTATTCATTCAAACATCAATGGACACCTAGATTGTTTCCGTATCTTGGCTATCATGAATAATTCTGCAGTGAACATGTAGTGTAGTTATTTCTTTGAGATCCTGATTTCAACTGCTTTGGACATATAACCAGAACTAGGATTGCTGGGTCATATGGTATTTCTATTTTTTTTTAATTTTTGAATTGGAAATCCATTCCTTGAATTTATGAATGCAATCTAACCCAAATGCTGTGAATCCTTTTCTTCTGCATTTTGTTCGAATCAGAATCCAAATAAAAAATACATATTGTGATTAGTTGCTATTTGTCCGTTCTTCAATTTTTACTTTTTTCCTTTGTATTTTTTAAAAAATTTAATATTTATTGTTGAAAACATTACAGGTGTCCCAGTTTTTCCCCCATTGTCCCCTTCTAGCCTGCACCTGCACCCCACCCCACGCCTTCACCACACTATTGTCTTTGTCCATGGGTTATGCATATATGCATACAAATTCTATGGTTAATTGCTTCCCACCCACCTATCCCCACCTTCCTTCTGATATATGACAGTCTGTTCCAAGCTTCTACATCTCTGGATCTATTTTGTTCAACAGTTTATTTTATTAATTAGATTCCACATATGAGTGAGATCATGGGATACTTGTCTTTCTCTGACTGGCTATTTCACTTACCACAATACTCTCCAGGTCCCCCCATGCTGTCTCAAAGGCTAAGAGATCCTTCTGTTTTACTGCTGCCTAGAATTCCACGGTGTAAATATACCACAGCTTTTTTATCCACTCATCTACTGATGGCCACTTGGGCTGTTTCCAGATCTTAGCTATTGTAAATTGCACTGCTATGAACATAGGGGTACATATATTCTTTCTGATTGGTGTTTTTGGGTCTCTTAGGATATATTCCTAGAAGTGGGATCACTGGGTCAAATGGAAATTCCATATATAATTTTTTGAGGAAACCTCAGTTTTCCATTGTGGCTGCACCAGTCTGCATTCCCACCAGCAGTGTTTTTGAGTTCCCTTTTCTCCATATCTTCTCCAGAACTTGTCATTTGTTGATTTGTTGAAGGTAGCCATTCTACAGGTGTGAAGTGATTTCACTTTGTCGTTTTAATTTGCATCTCTTGGATGATTAGTGACTTTGAGCATTTTTTCACATGTCTCTAGCCATCTGTATGTCCACTTTGGAGAAGTCTCTATTTAGGTCATTTGCCCATTTTTAATTTGATTGTCTTCGTTTTATTAAGTTGTATGAGTTCCTTCTATATTTTGGATATTAACCCTTTATCAGATTATCATTGGCAAATATGTTCTCCCATACAGTGGGCTCCTATTTGATTTTGTTGATGGGTTCCTTTGCTGTGCAGAAGCATTTTATTTTGATGTAGTCTCATTTGTTTATATTTTTTCATTCATAAAAAGCTCAAGTTGAACAAAAAGCTCAACTTGACATGTACTAGAATTCTATTAATTAGTAGTTTTAAAATGATAACAAAACTATGAAATTCGCCCTAACCGGTTTGGCTTAGTGGATAGAGCGTCAGCCTGCGGACTGAAGCGTCCCAGGTTCGATTCCGGTCAAGGGCATGTACCTCGGTTGTGGGCACATCCCCAGTGGGGGGTGTGCAAGAGGCAGCTGATCGATGTTTCTCTCTCATCGATGTTTTTAAAAAAGAATATATACTTTAAAAAAACTATGAAATTCATTAGTACTAAATCTATAATAATAAAAGCATAATATGCTTTTTAGACTGGACAGCCAAACGACCTTCTGGATGTCATTCTGGTGATCAGGCAGGCAGGTGAGCAGTTAGGGGCGATCAGGCAGGCAGGTGAGCAGTTAGGGGCAATCAGGCAGGCAGGTGAGTGGTTAGGGGCAATCAGGCAGGCAGACAAACAGTTGGGGGCATCAGGCAGGCAGGCAGAGTGATTAGGGGTGATCAGGCAGGCAGGCAGAGTGGTGCGGGACAATTAGGCAGGCAGGCAGGCCAGCGGTTAGGAGCCAGCAGCCCGGGATTGTCAGAGGGATCTCTGACTGCCATTTAGGCCCGATCCCGCAGTCAGACATCCCCCGAGGGGTCCCGCATTGCGAAAGGGTGCACAGGCCGGGCTGAGGGACCCCTCCTCCCCTGTGCATGAATTTCGTACACCATGCCTCTCATGCCTCTACTATATAATATAGTAGGATGATGATAATGTGGACAACCTGTGTGTCAATAATGTAGCTTTAACATAGGAGATATTAAATGTAAACAATAGCAAATAATACTTTTTAAAGGTTATGCTAATTATATTCATGAACTAAAATCAAATATACAACTAAGGACTTTCAGAGTTAGCTTATTCATTATGTTCCATCTTTATTTTTATTTTGAATTTGGAGCATTTATTTCTGAATTAATTCCGAAATTTGCTTCCTGGGTTGATATCCAGTGCTCTGTAAATAAAGAAGAAGCTTGATGGTATAGTCTATAAGAATGCTGAAAGTATAGCTTTTTATAGATGAGTAATTTAAGGCAAGAAGAAGCAAAATGACTTACTTGCCTGAGATAAAACAATGAGTCAGGTTCCTAGCAGGAATAGTACATGAGCTCTGGATTTAAGGCTGCTCAGTTTTACTTAAAAAATGTAGTGCTTTTCCTGTACCTTCTTTAGTAATGTGCAATATACACTGACACTTGAGTGCAATAATTTATTTTATTCCTTTTTTATGGATTTCACTGCCTAATTATCATGTAAAGATTGCTCTTCAAGATTCTACCAACCTTCATTTCTGTCTTAGAGCTGCTAGTTTTCTAAGTTTGCTTTGACCTGTGGTAAGTTTTCACTGCATTTTTGACGCTGTAATCACTTTTCTTGTCAGTCTTATACATAAGTGATCATAAATATGGGCCATAAATGCAGATGGAGGGCTTTATGTTTCCCCCACCCTGCGCTGTCATTCTTTGCAATTTTTCAAAATAATTTGATAAAGTTTAATTCACATGTATGGGGTATTAATCTGGTTTTCTGGTTCCTTTCCCTTTCAGTTACACAATAACAATTATATTTTAAGGGACAAAATATCGAGTTTAACAGTTAGAGCCTTGTCATTTTCAAAGTAATTTAAGACTTCCATTTTGGGGGGCATGAATATACATTATCATGACTCACTGGAAACAATAGTGTTACATTAAGAGAAATGAGAAACAGGAAGAAAAATCTCTATAATTATCACTATCAGAACAACTGTTTCTAAAAACTATTTTAAAAATCATCCAACATTAGATTATGTTTATTTTGTTGGTGAAATGGGAAAATATATACTTTGGACCAAAATCCTACAAAATTCCAAGTATAGGGAATGACAATACTGTTGCTTAATAATACCCATTTTACAATGTTCATGTGATGATCAGATGTAAAATATAAAAGGATCCAGTGCAGATCCCAACATGGCTATGAAGTAGGTGGAAGATACACTCACCTCTTCTTAATGCCAAACTGGATTTACATCAAAATTCTAGAGCAATCAACCTGAATAGCCAATTGAAGGACAGCTGAACAGGAGGAGTATTATAACCAAGGATTTACAGAAGCCACATAGAGACTGGTAAGAAGAGCAGAGACATGGAGAGGGCTGTCTCCTGAACCCATGTTCAGTGACTGAGAAGCCAAAGGGATATCTTGGCTGCAAAAGTCCCCCCTGAAACAGCTAGTCATACCTGTGCTTCTGCATTCAGTTTGTTGTGAGACAATATGTCATGTGCCCTCTGCGAAATCCACTGTAAACTCATGAAAGAAGCAGAGTGAAAAAGGCAAATGAATAATCAGTATTATTGTGAAAATAATTTTGACCTTGCAGACATTTTTGTAGTGTCTTGGGAACCTCCCAAAAGCTGTGGATCACAATTTGAAAACTGCTACCCTGAATATGCTACTCTCATTGTGCAGGCTTTTGTTCCTAATATCAAAGTTGTTCATGGCTTTCCAATTGACATAGTGGTGATTTTAGGATCCAAATATTGAACAAATAACTCAAGACCATCCAGAAATCCATATTCTAAATGTCAGGAACAACTATTCTAGTATAACCTTCAAAATTCTTTGAAAAGCTTTGTTCCTCTAAAGCAGGGATGGGGAAACTTTTTTTTTCTGCCAGGGCTATTTGGATATTTATGACATCATTTGCTTAATATAATTCACTTAATATAAATTTATGTTGCTATGAAAAAAGCTTCTAGATTTGTTGAATTTTGAGTCCCATCTGTGGTTGCCTTGGCAGGGCCAGACCAAGTAGATCACAGAAGTGGCTCTTATAAGCCTCTCCAATAGATATTAGTGTAGCCTAGAACGTTCCATTCTGCTTTATTTTCTGGATTGAAATGCATTATCTGAAGAAGGAACAAGTGGACCTTCCTACAGACTGTCCGTTCAATGCATGGAAACGTCTCCATTCTGGTATCACACCTTTTGGATTGGTTCCCTAGATTTTCAAATGAGCTAATCTGAGAACTGTATCTTTGTTAAAGTATCAATAAATCATATTTTTTATTCCAAAAGGCAATACGTGGATGTAGCCAAGTTCTTCTAGAGCTGGTGCTCAATTAAATGACTAGTAATTTGTGCTTTAGATTATGTAAAATGGGAAATATCTTTGAAGACAGACTTGTTTTTTAACATCCTTCCACCACGTTTACTCACAAAGCCTGCTGTAGATTGACATTGTGATATTTTAATATTATAATATTTAATATTAATATTTTAATACATTTACTGAAAGGTAGGAGGATGAAGTGGAGTGAGGCGAGTGAAGAACTTGATAGTTAACTTATTTAGAATCAGCTAAATTATATATTCTAAATTTCTATAACTTGCAAATATTTTATATAAATCGTAAAAATTTTAATAATTATTTTTAAAGAGCTATTTTTCTTCTCAAAACAGTGCTTCAATAAGTAACCCACTTATAATGTTACTCTAATGAAGTTCTGCTAAAAAAATATTTGACCATTACTGTCAAACAGTTAATACTGGTCTCTTCCCAACTGTCATCATCAGTGTAGTGCAACAAGTCTGGTGTTTTACTAGTAAAAGTTCTTAAAAACAACTTTGATATAAGAGAATCACTTCATATGTGTACAAAGATGGGTAATGCACTTTTCATTGATCATTAGAAATACCAAACTAATCGTAGGGTAGGTTTGCATGGTTTTTAGTGAGATGGCAAGTCCTTAATGTGAAGTTAAATCTGGAATAGGATTCAAACTTTTTTTGTGCATTCCTCTTAGAAGAAACTACTGAGAAAATAAGAAAACAATATGGTAACAGAAAGCCAGTGCTTTAATTAGCCTTTACTTAGGGCTTTCTTAAGCAGCTATTGTGATTCAAATAAATGAGAAATTGAGACTACTCCCCCATTCAACATCATTACACAAAGAGAGAATCAAGGAGAGCAGAGATTCATTAGCCTCCATGCTAAGGTGTAATAATTTATAAGCCTAGGTTTGGAAACATTAGCATCACAACAAAGAAATTTTTATTCTATTTCATTTCACTTTTTTAAGTTCAATAAAAATATAAAATGTCGGCTTGACCCCCGGTAGAGGATGTGCAGGAGGCAACCAATCAATGATTCTCTCTCATCATTGATGTTTCTATCTTTCCCTCTCCTTTTCTTTCTGAAATCAATAAAAATATATTAGAAAAAAATTAAAAAGAATTAATAAAAAGGTGATGTGTTTTGAAGACAAAAATAGGGTGATATACTATACACCCTACTTTATATAGGATCTTCAGATAAATATAATAATAGGTACAATTTATTGGACACATTATGCACCAAGTACTTCTCTCTTGACCTTTACATAGATTAGGCTATTTCAGCAACTTTATGATGCAGGTACTATTGTCATCTTAACTTTACCTTTACAGATACTGAGAGAGATTGTTTACCTCAGTCTTCACAGATCACACTGCAAGAAATTATGAAGGTGCGATTCAAACCTAGGTAGTTTGACACAGAAATAGTGTTATTAACCACTATGCAACTTTTAAATGAAATTACATGTTGCCTCACAGCAAACTGATGAGTTACAACGTATAGGAAGGGGCAAATTAGAGACAGAGGGAATAGCAAGTGCAAAAGCCTTAAGCCAAGAAATCTCATGACATGTTTGCAGAACAGAAAGTAGTAGGGTTGGAGTATAGTGAGTAATTGAAAATGTCATGGAAATTGCTTTGAGAAGCACCTTGGGGTAGATCATATAGGGTCTGTAAAACATGATAAGAGGTTTGTATTTTACTGTTAGAGCAATACAAATCAACTAAAGGACATTAAAACAAAGGAAATACATGATTTGATTGACATTAACAAAGTCTACTTACTGTTTGGAAAATGAAGGGGCATGGGGTATGGAAGCAAGGAGACCAGTAGAAAGGCTATAGCAATAATCAAGGGATGACATTAAGGCAACTTGAAGTAGGGAGGGGTAGTGGAAATGGAGTGAAAATGATATATTCAAGACATATTTTGGGATAACTGGGTCAAGTGGCAGTTCCATATTTAATTTTTTGAGGAAACTACGCAGTTTTCCACAGTGGCTGTACCAGTCTGCATTCCTACCAGCAATGTAGCTGGGCTCCCTTTTCTCCACATCCTCGCCAGCACTTGTTTGTTGATTTGTTGATGGTAGCCATTTTGATGGCCAAGAGACATATAAAAAATGCTCAAATTAATCATCAGAGAGATGCAAATTAAGACATATTTTGCATAGGAGTCAATGATATTTGATAAATTGGTTGTGTAGGATTGAGGAAAAGCAGATGTCAAATTCCATTTGAACATGTTCCTTTTGTGATACCTGACATCTAAGTGGAGATACCAAATAGGTAGATGGAGTCTGAAGCTCAGGGGAAAGGTCTGAGCTGATGATATATATTTGGAATTATCAACATATAATTGGTACTTAAAGCCACAGTATTTTCTAGGGCATTGTTCCTCAGCTCTGATTGTACTTAGGAATCATCTAGGAAACTTTTAAAAAACCAAATGCCATGCTCTTTTGCAAGCCAATTAAATTGGAATCTTTGAGGAGCTATTACCTGTACCATATTTTTAAGGGCTCTCTAAGTGACTTGAAAGGGCAGGCAGGCTTGAGAATCACTGGTGTGGGAAGAGAGCATAGATGGGATTGTGCTCTGGACCACTCATTCATGTGGAAGTGGAGAAAAGGTGAAAATGGAAAAAGAGTCTGAGGAGCAAACAATAAGGTAAACCCAAGAGTGTGGAGTCCAGAGAGGGAAGTGTTTCAAGAAGAATAGACTTATTTCAAGAAGGCCAACAGAGTTAGGGATACAGAAAGATTTATTAAGATGAGAACCTTTGGATCAGGCAATATGGAAGTTTTTAGAAGCCTTGACAAAGATAGTTTTGATGAGCTGGTGGGATGGGTGGTGAGAAAGTGGAGGCATCCAAGATTAAAATGTATTTGAAAGTTGTTGTTCTTGTTGTTGTTCATGTGAAGAAGAGGGAAAAGGTTTGGAGGAGGGTACATGAGAGAGAATTCTTCCCTTTTATGAGTAGGGAGTTATGAAAATGTTTTTTATGTTGATGGGATTGACCTTAAAGATATTGACCTTGAGAAGGAAGAAGGCATACAATTCAGTGCTCAAGTGGAAATGATGGCTTTTGCTGAGAGCAGGGTACTCTTACCTTGAAGACACTGAGATGTTGGTCAACTTGGAGAATGAAAGAAATGCTTTCTGATTGCTTCTCTTTTACTCATGAAGTAGGAGGCAACCTCGGCAGCTGAGAATGGGGTGGATGTTAGCATAGGAGATTTGAAGAGAGAGAAGAAGCTGTAAAATTTGGAAAGTGGAAAAATACACTTCCTAAGGCAATATATTAGGCTCCTGTGCCCTTTCTCAGATTGTTACGATTTTAAAGTGGGATGGTCAGCAAAACATGTGAATTTTATTTTTCCCAGATGTTCAAAGCTGCTTGGGTGAAAATAGTTGAAGGTTTGAGGTTTGCCAAATGAGAGTAATTAAGGGATGGAGAGGATGCAAAGGGAGTTGGGAGCATTTTTAAGGAAGTAATAATGAACCATAGAAACCATGCTGAGCAAGGAAAAAATGTTTGGATGGGACTTGCCCTTCCTTTTATTCTTTTTGAAGTAGTAATTATATTTTGTCCTAATCAGAGTACAGAAAAGTTTATATTAAGATTTAGAACAAAATACTTTCTCATTTCTTGGATGGGGTTGAAGAGGGAGAAGCCAGCACTAGGTTGTTTCCCTGATTCATAGGAATAAGAGATAGGTTATTATCCCTTCTGGGAAGAGCTGATGGCTCAATATCTAAGGAAGTATAATGAAGAATATACCTGGGGGTGGCTAATCCAGTAGCAAATGTTAGAAATGTTCCAGCAGGTTATGATCACATGATATGTAATTTTTATTTTTTTTATTTTTCTGAGCTCTTTTTCTGCTTCAAGGGAGAAAAAAATATTTTTCCTCTACCCATATTAAGTTCATTGGCTGGAGCCCTAAAATGACTGAAAACAGATTAAAAGGGAAAGGCAAGAAGTTTTTTAATGTATGCATCACACATTCACATGAGGAGTAACTCAAAGGATGGTTATAACTTAAGCCTATCTAACATCTTCACAAAGAGCAATAATTTTGTAGAGAAGTGACAAGGCAAAGGAAAAGGACTTTGAGCTTCTAACGATGGCAAGTTGTGGGAAGGCAAATATATTGGAAAACTAATAGTAGATAATGGCTACTTATAGCAAGGGTTGTGAGATATATATATATATATATTTTTTTTTTCTCTGGCACTATCTCTAGGCCTAGAGTTGTCTCTGGTGATTAACTTTTGTCCTTCCTGATAGAGAGGGGAGGAGGGACACCTTTAT
>NW_005370031.1:1830100-1835479 GCF_000412655.1 Myotis brandtii | reverse complement strand
CCCCCAATGGGCCCCCCACCCCAATTAGGAGTGGGGCCTACTGGCCAATTGCCCACTGCCCCCCCCCCAGCTGACCCAGCCTTGATCGGGGCAGGCCGGCCGGCCAACCTCTTGCCGTCTCCCCCTCCCAACAGGCCTGGCCCCAATCCGCCAATTGGTGCTGGGCTGGCTGGCCTCCACCCATGCATGAATTCGTGCACTGGGCCTCTAGTAATAATAATAAAGTGCTTATTTACAAAAAATAAAAAAGGTCAAAAAGACCCAAGTCATACTAAGATATGGCACTGGAGTGAGTTTTGAGCATATTGATTATTGAAATTTTGGTAGTTCTGCAGAGAAAACAAACTAATTTTTACCACCCTTCCCCATAAGACTTAGGTAAGACTCCAGATACCCACCTTATTCACTTATGCCAAGACCCAACACAGACCCTCTATTCCCATTCTTTATCTCATAAATGATTAGCTGAACTGTTCATCTCAGCTGTCAAATGAACAAATGCCTACTAACTTGACATGACCAAACTTTAGTGAGGTTTCTCTCCTTCTCCTAGGCCCCTCAACTTTGGCCCACCCTTGAACTTAAGCAAACATTGAATGCATAACTGACTCCCCTTAATGGTCCTAGAGAATCAGCTGACCTCAAAGAAAAACATTTCCTGCTTAACTGCCCTTTCATTCCACCTGCTTATTCCCATGTCCATACACCCAGTTCTTTCTGGATTTTGTTTATTCCTACCTTTAAAAGAAGAGCTATGTGCTTGACCTTAGAGATGCTTATAGATCATTGGTCACTGTTCTCCCTGTTTCAATAGTTCCCCTTCTCAAATACAATAGCCTTTTTTTGGAAAAAAAATTTCTACTTACCTAAATCCATATTTATTTTTTATTTGATATTTTACTGACTGTCTCCTTAATTCAATTATCTCCTATAGATAATATTTATGATCACACCTCTCCTTTCACTACAGCTCCATTTTTGCTTCACTTCCTGAAGAGAGGAATATAATAAAGAAAAGAACCTGGGTAGACATGAAGAAGGGTATTCTATGCATCAATGGAGGACAACTCAGATATATCAAACAAATTTTTTCCCTTAGAAAACTTAGTATTATTTTAGTAGTATGTTAGGGCCAAGTTCATATGTCAATATTTGACACTAAGGAGTTATCTTGGCTTATCTCACTTGGACTGATGTCTTAAGTCAGCCTCTAATTTACTTTTAGCCTAAACTTTAACCCAACCTAGATTTCCTTAAGTAAACTTGAATCTCTTGATGCAAGTTTGTTTTTCAAATGTTTCTCTCTTAATGTGACACCTAGAGAACTCAAGATTTGACATAATTTTATTAATTGAAATATTGGTTTTGAGAACTGACAATGAATTGAGGAATATGTTCCATCATAAAGAAGTATCACTCCTTAGCATGTTTTTTATATAAACAATATGATACATGCAGAGCTGCCTTTTAAGTACATGGAACAACTGTGATTAAGATCTGAGGCATGAAAAAAAATATTTTAGACTCTCCTGAGTCTAAAATCCTGTTAATTCTTTTAAGTTTTGAAAGTCATGTTAACAAAGTTCAATTTTAAAATGACTTTATATTTCAGACAAAGCTAGCCCTAGTTACATTTATTTGGCCAAAGTTTTGGGAAATAACTTATTTTGAAACCCCCCAGTACGATTATAAAATATTCATTCAGGCCACTCCACAAACTAGAGAACTGGTATCATGGTAAAACATATATTTAAAATGATTTTTTTTCAAAACTTTGAAAAGTATGATTAATCATCTTCCCTTGTAAATTTTAAAGTAATAATTTATTAATAGGAAGCCATTATTTAAGTGGCCCATTACATAATGCAATGTAATGTCATATACATTAAAATTATGTTTTCCTTAAAATTTCAGATCAGTGGTAGTATTTTTTAATTGTGATAAAATACACTTAACATATTTTTTTACCATCTTAACCATTTTTAAATGTTCACTTCAGTAGTGTTAAGTATATTCACAACCAGTCTCTAGAACAGTGGTTCACAATGTGGGGCACATGCCCCACAGGGAAGCAATTTGATTTTTAAGGGGGCAATTTGAGAATGAGTTATTAACAGTGTTTTGTTGGTGTGTTTTTTTTGCATTTCTTATGATTCTAGGGGCCTCATATACAGTATATAAATATATAGTGACATATTTATTCATTTCAATTCTCTATTATGTTTTGAAACTTTATTTGCTATTTTTTCATATAACTTCATATTAGTATTTTTTAAACAATGTCAGTTATTTTTTTCTCAGTACTTCAGCTGTCCTTTTGTTCTTTATTTTTCTCTGTCATGGATGCCATGTTCTTTGGAAGCTTGTTCAGACCAAGTTAATGGCCTTTTGGGCTTCCTCCATGTGAATAGGAGTTCACTTTTTGAATAATTAGAATTATAAGTCACGGGGGGCATCATGATTTTAGAGATGCTTAGGTGGGGAATGGCCAAAAAAAGGTTGGGAACCACTGCTCTAGAACTTTTGCATCTTGTAAAATTGAAACAGAATACCAATTATACAACTCTCCATTTCCCACCTCCTCTAACAATGACCATTCTACTTTCTGTTTCTGTGAGTTTTATTATTCTAGATAATTCATGTAAGTGGAATAATACAGTATTCATCTTTTTGTGACTGGCTCATTTCCTCACGGTTCATGCAGTTGTAGCCCGTATCAGAATTTCCTTCCTTTTTAAGGCTTAATATTCCATTGTATGTATATAATGCATTTTGTTTATCCATTCATCGGCTGATGGACATTTAGGTTGCTTCCACATCTTGGCTATTGTAAATAATTCTGCTATAAGATAGTAATAAATCCAGTAAGAAAATTATCAAAAGTAAACAGGATTAGAAAGTTTATATAGAAAAAAATATTTCCATGGAAAACTGTACATTGTCTATACAACATACTTCTAAGTTATCTGATTGTAGCATTATTCTTTACCTTGGAACCATTTTACAACCTTTTAAGATGTAGATAACTGATGTCCATATAAATTTTGTTTTCCCTGACAGATTTAATTAATATCCTTCTCCCCACCATACACATACCCACACATCCTCATCCTTCTACTGCTAGAAAAACTAGTTTTGCCTCCACTTACAATTCAGTTCCTCCATACCACAAAAAATTTGTGGGGATTTTAAAAAATTTTCTTTTGAGATAGTTGTAGCATCTGCTTGATTCCCTCATATTAGTAAAATAAAATCTTTACCACATTTTTTTTATGAGCGTAGAGAGTTTTGACTTTACCTGTTCTGAACATTATCTTTTAGCACAGTCAAACAAACAAAAAGCATTAACTTTAACATTGTGAAGAGGGGATAGTTTTATAGAACACTCACTTAAAAATATATATTTCTATTGATTTAAGAGAGGAAGAGAGAGAAACATCTATCCGCTGACTCCTGCACACCCCTACTAGGGATAGATCTTGGGTATGACCAGGAATCAAAACCATGACCTCCTGGTTCATAGGTCAACACTCAACCACTGGGCACACCGGCAGGGGCTAGAGCACTCACTTTTGATAAGACTTGAGAAAGTCATCATCATCCTTGTCTAAGGACTACCACTTTAGGGAAGATCATACATTTCTCAGGAGCAGAGACTTAGTCAGTGTTCAAATCTCATGCTTTGTAGAGCAGTATCTTCCATTCAGATAGAATGAATGGAATACTGTTAACAATAATGGTCTTGAATTGTTGAATGCTAACAGACTTTTCTTATCCAAGCTAACACCCAATTAGTGTAGATAAAATATTGCCCTATAACTTCCTGGTAAGATCTTTCATTATTACTGACCAGAACTGGCTCAAAACATTACTGAATAGGTTTATTGGCATAGTAAGAAAGGTGTTCCATGACATTTTTATAATCTTCATGTATAGATCTGTGATATCCAATGATGGGGGGAAACACACACATGTAACTCCAACATTTCAATATGACAAGAAAAGATTAGAATTCTTAGTCCACTGATCTTAGAATGACTCAGCATGTTGTCCTGAAGTCACTTCAGCAAAGGAAGGCTTTACAAAGTTGTTAATTAATCTAGGGCTGGCACCCTTTGGGAACAATACCAGAAAATTGGAACTAAAAAGAGGTGCAGTTTACCTCACAGCAGGAAAGAAGGGACCTTTTAATTGGATTAAATCACATCACGACAAAATTTATGGATCCTGGTCACTACGTCAAAGAGGTGAGAAATTTTTAAATTAACTCATTAGGATGGTCTGGAGGGATAAAACTCACCATTAACTTAGAAATGTCAAAGGCAAAGTTTATTAACACAAAGGCATAAATAGAAGCTCTGAAAAAGAAAAGTTCTGGGAGTTTTGTGACTGACCTCAAGCTGTCCATTATGCCCTGAGACCACACATTTAAGCTGGCTAGAATATCTGAGAACATTTTTAGTGAAAAATTTCTCATGGAAGTACAAAAATAAAATGCATCTATTGTATATATTTCTCCTGAAAGATGCATTTTAATATGGATACAAAATATGTATTGAACATATGTATTAAAAACAAGGAAATCCACACATGACTCATATTTCATTAATAATTTAAAATGTTGATCAACCAAAGGACTTATATGCAAGCATATAGGCCTAACCAATGGACACAGACAACAGGGGGGTGAGGGCATGAGTGGGGTGAAGAGAGGTAACGTGGGGATAAGGACACATATGTAATAACTTAATCAATAAAAAAGAGGGAAAAATTAAAAAATGTTGAAAAGATCTTTGACTGAAAAATTATGGAGTGTTACTATGAATCTTTATAATCATCTCAAACTTATAAAATGTACTTATATTAAAGATCATATAATATCATAATTTTTGAATATATTTATCCAGAGAACATCTTGGAAAATTTTATAAGAATTAACTGTCATTAAACTAATTTTTCTGCAATCAAATAAATCACAAATTGAATTAATTTATATAGAATCATAACTGAGAAAAACATTTTCATAAAGGTAATTACTATTTGAAGAGTTGAAAAATAACTTAAGAATTTTGGTCATGTACATCCTTATTTCAAGGACTGAAAATTTATGTTTTGGATTTCCTTGACCATTTATTTTCTTTTCATCATTCTTATTTTCCCATATAAAGATACTTTATCAAATAAACTATCTTAAAAATAAATTAGGTAAATAACATGTGGGCCTTCCTGAATTTTTCTTTTCCTGGACTGATGGTATCTATAAATCTATAACTCAGAACCATAATAAATTGCAAATTTTGAAAAAACTAAGACCTGGCCTGTTAGGGTAGAATTTTATTTTAGATCATCTATAAGGTCCATGGAGTGGGCAAAATGAGC
>NW_005370031.1:1828233-1830071 GCF_000412655.1 Myotis brandtii | reverse complement strand
AGGGGGGTGGAGGTGGGCAAAGGGGGCATAAATGGTGACAGAAAGAGACTTTATTTTGGGTGATGAGCGCATGATGCAGTGTGCAGATGATGTTTTTTTGAGTTGTACACTTGAAACCTGTATGATTTTGTGAACCAGTGCCAACCCAATACATTCAATTGAAAATAAATAAATAAAAATAATTAAAGAAGTAATTTAGCTGAAAATGAAATTTTCTAATAGTTTATTTAGTACAATATTAGTATTGTACAAGGAGGAAGAAAATATATACAGTATACATCTCTGACTTGCCAGCTTATATTTTAAGTTTCTATACAATGACTTTCTACTATGGATCAATAACCTTGGCTTTTCTTTGTCAAAAAAAACTAAAATAGGAGATTTTCTAGCATTATATCTACATTTGTGAGTTAAAGTATTATTTCTATTAATAAGAAAATAAGCAACCATCCAATATATGGAATTATAAATCTGAAAACTGGTCCAAATAGATCCGAATTTGTGACTAAAGAAATGAGAAGAAATTAGAGTATAGCCCATAGGTAAGCTAATAGTATTTATTAAAGTTATACTATGTACATGGCATGATATCAAGGGATTTGTGGTTTTATATCAGACAGTACTTTCCTAGTCTGACAGAGTAACTAACATATGAACATTCAATAGTTACAAATCAAATTACACGTCCAAAACAATCTGTATTTATATGACTTAATTCTTTAATAGGCAGTAGAGATTGTAACTAGAGACAAAACCGTGTTTGTTATTTTTGACTATGGGAGAAGAAGTTGTTAGGTCTAATCAAATTATTGAATGGACACCCCTGCCCATGGAACTGACTTTTAGAACACTTTACAACCAACATTCCTTTTCCCTTACACCATATTCCACTTGCTAAGACCAGTATCTTTCCCCTCAGGACCCGCCCAGAGAATTATCCGCCCAGAAAGTCCACCTAGAGCCACAAAATACCACATGTGGGCGCGCACGTACAGTGCGACTGAAACTTCGTGGCCCATGCACAGAAGTCAGTATTTTGTGGAAGAGCCACACTCAAGGGGCCAAAGAGCCACATGTGGCTCGTGAGCTGCAGTTTGCCGACCACTGACCTAGGCCAGTGGTCAGCAAACTCATTAGTCAACAGAGCCAAATATCAACAGTACAATGATTGAAATTTTTTTTGAGAGCCAAATTTTTTAAACTTAAAATATATAGATAGGTACATTGTTATTAACTTAATTAGGGTACTCCTAAGGCTTAGGAAGAGCCACACTCAAGGGCCGGCAAGTCAGGCGGGGAACGTTGGAGTCTGCAGTCACTGGAGCAAGCAAGCCTCATGTTCGCTTCCAGCTGCCTGGCTGCAGGCCGCCATCTTGGCTGACAGTTAATTTGCATAAGGATATGCTGATTAGCCAATGGGAAGGGTAGCGGTCGTACGCTAATTATTACCATGTTTCTCTTTTATTAGTGTAGACTAGAGGACCGGTGCACAAAAATTTGTGCGCTCGGGGGGGGGGGGGGGGGTCCATCAGCCTGTCCTGTGCCCTCTCGCAATATGGGACCCCGCAGGGGATGACCACCTCTGGCTTAAGCCCGGTCCCAGGGGATTTGGGCCTAAGCTGGCAGTCAGACATCCCTCTGGCAGCCCGGGAGCCCTCAGGGGATGTCCACTTGCCAGCAGGGAGCAGGCTTAAACTGCAGTCAGACATCCTTAGCGCTGCTGAGGAGGCAGGAGAGGCTCCCACCATCACCACTGTACTGGCAGCCATCAGTCTGGCTTGTGGCTGAGCAGAGCTCCTCCCATGTGAGAGCGCCCTGACCACCAGAGGGCAGCTCCT
>NW_005370031.1:1827474-1827916 GCF_000412655.1 Myotis brandtii | reverse complement strand
GCTCCCAGTGGAGGCTGGCTGGAAGCAGGTATCTGGAATTTATTTATCTTCTATAATTGAAACTTTGTTGCCTTGAGCTGAGGCCACAGCTGGCCAGGGCAGGTGGTAAGCTTGGCTTCCTCCATTGCCAGGGCAACCAAGGCTCTTGCTTGCTCCAGCTCCGTGGCTGCCGACCGCCATCTTGGTTGGGCTAATTTGCATATTGCCGCTCTGATTGGATGGTGGGCGTGGCTTGGGCATAGCGGAGGTGTGGTCAATTTGCATGCTTCTCTTTTATTAGATTAGATTCCCAGTCCCTGGATGCTGGTGCCATTTGAGGGCTCAGCCCATCTGATCTCCAGATGACCTAATAAATTTTTAATCCTATCTAATAAAAGACAAAAAGGGTAATTAACCATACCTCCGCTATGCTTCCCATTGGCTAATCAGCAAGATATGCAAA
>NW_005370031.1:1808835-1826626 GCF_000412655.1 Myotis brandtii | reverse complement strand
CTAAGGATGTCCGACTGCAGCTTAGGTCTGCTCCCTGCTGGCAAGTGGACCTCCCCTGAGGGCTGCTGGGCTGCTAGAGGGATGTCTGATTGCCAGCTTAGGCCCAATCCCCTGGGGAGCAGGCCTAAGCCAGCAGGTGCACATCCTCTGAGGGGTCCCAGACTGCGAGAGGGCACAGGCCAGGCTGAGGGACCTCACCCCCCCCCGTGCACAAATTTTTGTGCACTGGGCCTCTAGTTCATTTATAATTCTTTACCCCTTTTGGCCTCCTGCGTTCCTCCTTTGGTGACCCAAACAGAAGTCAATTAAATCTGTACCAGACAGGGCAATTTAATAAACTACAGAAATTTAATGTGACAGTGTTGAACTTTATTTGAGCCCCATATCTATCAGTTACCTACAGATTAGAAAGAGCACAAATAGCTCAAAGACAGTGAGCAGAGCCATAATCTGATAACCCAGAAGAGTATATTATATAAGATATATGGTTTTTCTTTGAAATACAAATTCTTCTACAATAATCATGCATGTTGCCTATAAAAAAGAGATAGACATTTTGCTTTATTTCTGAACTCGTTTTTAAAAGAAATGAATTAAAATAAAATAGACAAAACTTAAACCTCAAACCCATCTACTCCCACCCCTTTCTTTCCCAAAGTTACCACTGCCCCGAACTCATTATATATTCTAGCCAAACACCTTTTTGTGCTTTTACTGCAAATGTAAATCACTCAGTTTGTGGTACTTTGTTATGGTAACCCTAGCAAACTCATACACCAAGAGATTTGAAAACTTGACCCTACCACAAAATAAATCAGTGGCCTTTAATTTGCATTGTAACAGAAAGTAGCCTTTCCCCTTATAATAATCTTGTAAAGTTCCAAAATAGTTTAAAGTCTTAAGCATTATACTGCAGTCAGGTATTTGATAATAATTGTGCATGAATATTTTATTAACAAAAATTTCAAATATGAGTGCATTTAGTATGCACATATTTAAATTGTTTTCATTTAACCACTCATTTGCATTTCATGTTCTTTGCCACTGACACATACCCAGTCAGAAAATCTTTTAATGTTTTAGTTACAAACGAAATGTTTTTCAGTGAAGCAGCAGTTTTTCTTCATCAACAAAAAGACTTTCCAAAGTTACTTCTCAAAGTAAAAATTTTAAAGAAATTGTAAAGTAACCCCAAACTAGAAGTTTGTTGCCTGAATAAAAATTAGGCCAAAGTGAAAATAAATTAAGTTGAGTGCAATTTTAAAGTAATGATAAATATGACTCATAGGATAATTAAAACAAGTCTGTCATGGGTCAAAATTTGAACATTTGTTTAACAATATCAAAATAAGAACTTAAGGTTACTGATAGCTAATTAGGCTAAAATCCAGAAACATTAATAATTGACTAAAGAAGCATTTTACTTCTAATTATATCAAGCTATAGTAGATACCCTTATACCCTAGAACTAGCGAATGTTTCTCTTTGAATTGGGAGATTTCTCTTATATAAATCTTGCCTTTAGACTATTAGATTTGCAAGTTGAAGGAACAGTATTAAGGATTAAGAGAGATTTCAATTAACCAATGTGGATAATGAACTTCGGAGGCAGAAAAATCCAGGGTCACATCCCAGCTCAGCCACTTAGAAGCTACAGACACATTATTTAAATTTCTCAGGCTCCGCCTCACATAGGAAAGGAACTACTTTGAAATACTTTAATAATTTAATGTAAAAAGCCCAACATATTTCCAGCTCATATTAGGAGGTCAATAAATAGTAGTTATTGTTATTATTAAGTTGAATTTTCTTCCAACTAAATCTAATGCTATAATCCTTCCCTCCGCCCCATCTTGCTATAACTAACTGAACTTGATAATCATTTTTCTTCCCATATGTAAACTTTTTACTCATAATTTAAAAGAGGAAAAGAATATGGCTCTGGTGGTTTTAAGGAAAAGGTAGTGTGGAGTCTGAATCAGGGTCCTCAAATATGTCCTATTCTATAGAATCTGAATATGCTACCTTATAGTATGTCAAAAGGGGCTTTGCAGATATGATTATGTTAAGGGCTTTGAGAAGGGTAAATTATCCTGAAGTATCTAGATGGGTCTGATGTACTCATATGAGTACTTATCAGAAGGACACAGGAGTCATATTCAGAGGACAACATGATATGATGATGGAAACAAAGATTGGAGGAGGGATGTGCTTTGAAGATGGAGGAAGGGGGCCACAATTCAATGAATACAGTAAGCCTCCAGATGCTGAAAAAGACAAGGAAATGAACTCTCCCTTAGAGTCTAAGAAGAAGTAAGCCCTGCTGACACCTTGCCGTTAGCTCACTGAAACTTATTTCAGACTTCTAAACTATAGAAATGTAAGAGAATTAATGCACCTTGTTTTAAACCACTAAGTTTGTGGTAATTTGTTACAGTGGCAACAAGAAACTATTACAGGTACAGAGAGATGAAGTCACTTGAGGTCTGTATCTGTTAGCTAGTGTTATGTAATAAGCACTTCTAAATCACAGCAACTTAAATAAAAAACAAGCATTTTTGGGGGGATCAGCTGTAGGGCTCTGCTGATCTGGTCTGGGACTGATTGATCTCAGGTGGGCTTGCTTGTGCATCTCAGGTCACATTGACAGATCTGCTGTGGGCTGGCTAGTCTAGGGAGGTATTGGCTAGGGGAGGGAGATTCATCTCTGTTTTACATGCTCCCCAGAAGAGTTATCCCAAGCTTATTCACATAGTGGGTGGACTGATTTCCAAGAGAAAGAACAAGGAGGGATGCTTGACCTCTTAACAAGTATGCTCATAATTGACACAGTGTCAGGTACACCGCATTCTATTGGCCAAGGCAGGTCACAAGGCTAGACCAGGTTTTAGTGGGTAGTGAAATAGATTTCACTTCTTAATGGGATAAGCTGCAGAGTTATACTGTAAATTGTGTGGAAATAGAGGTAAAGCATTTGAGATATTTATGCAATTAATGCTACCATATTGCCACTGTTTGAAAAACATGTATATTGGTTTTCACCTAATTCTCCAGCTCCTGCATCTGGCCATCCCCTCAACCATCTCAGAATGTCCTCTTTCTGTATAATACTCATATGCTGACAAGCTTCTGATAATTAACTGCAGGCTGGGTATTAGTTTTGAAAGTTCTGATCAACTAATTCACTTGGCATTCATAGCGATTTCCCCAGTGAAATTCTCCCCCCATTTATATTGACCTTTTAACGGCAAAATGTCTAACAATTTTTGCCAAATTGCTTTTTAAATATGTGATTTCAGGTTCAACTAGTCTAGCTCATATAGAATTAATGGGGTGTTATCTCAAGACTTTTCTAACACAGCTTAGCTAAGGACAAAAAATGGCCATGTGCTTCATGCTGCTTTTTCTTTCCTTTCTGTTTCTTTATCTAGGTGTTACTTAACACACACACACACACACACACACACACACACACACACAATGGTGTAGATACATCTGTGGAAGCCTATAATTGTAAAATAAGTTATTGAGCCGGTGTTATGCAAGTTTCAGATTCCAGATTGGTTGGTGTGGCAGCTGTGACTTGATCAACTGTGAAGGTGTTTCTCCCAGAAAGCCTTGACAACACCACCAATCCATAAGAGCCATCTGTGTTAGATTTTGTTGTTGTTGGTTGTTGTTGTTGTTGTTGTTGTTGTTGTTGTTCTTCTTCTTCTTCTTCTTCTTCTTCTTCATCTTCTATCTCATCAAATCTAGAAAATGATGAATGGATGGATGAAGTTCACGATTGTCCTGCATACGTTGAAATCTACCCCCTTGAAGTTTCTGTCTCCTAATAAAACTTAAATAATCTGTTGAATTGACCTTGAAATTATCTCAAATCTTTCTTCTCCAGTCTCACTTTGTAGTTGACACTTTCTTAGTTCAGTTCACTATCACTTTTTAAAATTTTGTGTTTAAATCAACATATAGTATAATTAACATTTATGATATATAGTTCTACAAATTTTAACCCATATATAGATTTGTGTAATGACCACTATAATCAGAAAAAAAAGTTCCATTTGTATATATATATATATTTAAAGCAGCTCTATTCATAATCTCTGAAAATTAGAAGGAATCCAAATGCCCTTCGATAGGTAAATGCATACACAAATTGTGGTACATCCATACAATGAAATACTGCTCTGTAATAAAAAGGATATAAGTACTGATACAAGCAACAACTTGGATGAGTCTCACAATATTATGCTGAGTAAAGAAGCTAGTCTCAAAAGGTTGCATGTTGTACAATTTCATTTATATAATTTGCTCGAACTTTCCAATCTCTTCCCATTTGGTTCAAGTCCAGTGTCGCTCCAGTTCCTAATATAGCTCCGGGCCCTTTTGCTTACTTCAGTGATTCTGAAAATCCCTGCATATGATTTAGATAGTTCTTTATGATGTATGTCTTGCCTACTTCTCCAACCTAATTCCCTGCCTCATCCATCTGATGACCAATGTTCTACTAGTTATCACCATGTTATTACAGTTCCTTGAATGTACCATCCTCTGCAGTTCATCTATGTTTGTCCCTCTTGTCTGAAAACCCCCACACCTCCCCATCCATCTCATTGCCCTTCTTAACACTTAAATTTCTAAGTCAAGCATTCAAGAAACAACTCTTCTGAAAAAAAAATCCCCTGACTTCTTTCAGGAAGATCGTGAGGAGCCTCAAGTTTCTCAGTTTGTGTCTGTGATTATAGAGGTGGTTAAAAAAGGAGGCTGCCTATGAATCCATTAAAATTATTTGGAAGGGGCAGGATTGGCAGGTGTGAAGCCTCTCTAAGGCAAAGTGAATTTCAGCTTTCTCATTTAAAGCTGCTAGAGATCACAGTTTAGGTCTCTGCCCACATTTGCAAATGGAATACACTGAGGAGATATAAACACTTACTGAAACCCTTGTAGGAGCACATTTTGCCTGCCAGCAACTCTTTGCCAAACAAACATTTTGAAAACACTTGGACGATCCTAGCTGCCCCAGTGTTTTCATAAATATTTTCATCCCGCAGTCACAGAAACCTTGTAGAAGAGAGTGGTCAACAGGAAAGCTTGAAATGGAAGAGGTTCCCTGAGCAGCTGCTGAGTTGTGAAAATGTATGCAAAAGCATATGGCTGTCTTTAGGGCCTTACGGCAACATTTTAATTTTATTTTAATTTCTTACCCTGCAAAGATCAAAACATATAATTCCATTTCAGAAGATTTCCTTGTAAATAAATTATTTTATTTTATTTTAAAAAATATATTTTTATTGATTTCAGAGAGGAAGGGAGAGGGAGAAAGAGATAGAAACATCAATGATGAGAGAGAATCACCAATTGGCTGCCTCCCACAAGCCCCACAAATGGGGACCGAGCCTGCAACCCGGTCATATGCCCTGACCGGGAATTGAACCCTGACCTCCTGGTTCATAGGTTGATGCTCAACCATTGAACCACACTGGCCAACCCAAACTCTTCACTTTATAAAAGAGTGCATAAATATTTAGCATGACAACTATTTGTTTATCTAAAATGTTTTATTGAGAAATAAACATTTTGGTCTAATTTGACCTATTAGTCATGATGGATTTCCGATCATCTCTTTGACGTTCTTGCCATCTTATGTGTTCACCTTTATTTAGGAAGATGTAACATTTAATTTTCTACCATTTAAGCTGAATTGCAGAAGGATGTCTAGGAGAAAAGTGTTCAGAACTTGATGCTGGTGCAGAATGTTGCAATTTGCTTACTTGATTATAAATGCTGAACTTTCAATACTTCTATATAGTCAGCTATGTTTTGTGTTTAATTCAAGTATTGAATTATATATAAAAATATATCCACTGTAAGGTCCCAAATCTGCAGATCATCCTTCTTCTTATATATTGGAAAGGTATTGGTTTAACCAGTGGTAGAAATGGAATTTTTTTTACAAATGGATTTTAATAAAGGGGGAAGATAGCCTAAAAGATATCAGGAAACTCACTTGGAAGGGCTTTTCTAGGGTAACACTTCAAGCCTCAAACTCACACCCATATCATCAGTGATGACAGAGAATTATTGATTGGTTGCCTCCTGCACGCTCCACACTGGGGATTGAGCCTGCAACTTGGGCATGTGCCCTGACGGGGAATTGAACCATGATCTCCTGGTTTATAGGTCAACGCTCAACCACTGAGCAACACCGGCTGGCCTTTACTCCATACTTTTAAAATTGATTCAGGTAATTTATTAGATGCTTGTAAGCACTAGGCATCCTACGTTCTTTCCTTCCTTCATGTGAGGCTGTCAGCCTTGGTGTGTGTGCTCTGAAATTTTTCCTTAAAAATATTGCCCAAAAGTCTAAATTAGGGAGCAGGGAGTTAGAAGCAGGGCCAGGGAGACTTCACAAGCCCATTTGGCCCTTATAATTCAGCCTCTGACTAAAGACTTTATCAGTAACAAAGATGACATTTTGTCAAAAATAAAAGGACAAAATAAAAAGAATGAAAATTTAAAACTCTACTTATGTCTAGAATTGAAGAGACAAAAACTTTTTTAAGCATTGTAGAGTGTTATCACAATTTAAGGCTTGAATGTATATGGCGCAAATCTCTCAGAGCTAAAAAGCTCTCCCAATATTTTCTGGTCTAGGGACCATCTTGCCAAATCATGTAGTCAGAAGCTAACTACACTTCTAAACCAATGCTGCTGTGTGGGGAGCCGCTATAGGGTTAAACCTCGGACTGACCTGTTGGCAAATTCACAAACAAGTCCCAGCTTAGAGGGCACAGTCCTCTTAAGCATAATTAGGCTTGACCTTATGACGCTCCCTAGATCTTACCTGGGAAGCTAATGGGCTGAGGGAAGTGCAACAAGAACAAAAACTAGTGAAACTCACAAGAACAGTGTAAACAAGTGAAACTCACAAGAACAGTGTAACTTTGGTAACCACTACCTTGTTCACCTCTGACTATAAAAATAAAGGCTCAGCTTGCCTGGGGATCTTTCTCTGTGGCCTCAGCCAGGCACAGGAAGATCCAGGGAGACTAAAGAGAGCTAGAGAGTTCTGAACGCTGTCTCCATGTAAAACATTCTTCGCCGACTCCGTCCACACCTTTGGGAACCCCTGGACCCCCGGGGCTGGACCCCGGCACTGCTGCAACGTACATGTGAATTTGGAGCACCTGTGGATCTTGTTAAACTGCACTTTCTGGTTTCGAGGTCAGAAGGTGAGCCAGTTCTAACAATCTCCCAGGTGATGGCAATGTTTCTGGACAACACATTGAGTAGCAAGAGCCTAGAAAACAGCTGAAGGGAATAACTGGCCTCAGCCTGGGAACTGAAGCAGCTTCCTTCATGATTGGCTCCCGAATCTTCAGAGCTCTTCTTAAGGCAAAGTAACACTTAGAAGTTTTCTCAGTTGGTGTTTTGCAAGTCTCCCAACTCCAGGCATCACTGGTAAGTAGAATGCATCCTCTCTGGGAGAATGGGGTTTTCTAGCTCTTTTCCACGTATTGAAGGGCAGGAAACAAAATAAAAAGCAAGTCTTCTGGGACTAGGGCCAGGGCTGCCTAGCTCCCAGACCACAGTTTTTGACCTTCCTTGGGGCTTGTAACTTGCTATTTATTATGTCACTCCTTCTCTCCAAGTAAGTAGTTTTTTCCATTAATTTAAAAGCATTTCATATGTGTGTGGGAGAACATGGAATGGGTTAACTGCCTTGTAGAAGCTTTTGTATGTAAAGCCCAGTGAAGGTACATCTCAGGAGGTTTTAAAATTCTGGGAACAGAGTGATGGGGAAAGAGGCAAGAAGGAAGTGGGATTTACAGAGGATTGTTCTTTTTTAAATTTTATGTTTATTCTTGAAAGTATTACAGATGTCTCCTTTTCCGCCCATTGACCCCCTCCACTACAAAGGATTGTTCTTAAATAGCAAAGTGGACTTAGGCTGAACAACTACAGTCAGAATAGAAATGTTAGGTTGCATGTAAGTTTTCAGTGGGAAATGGCATGTTTGTTAAACGTTGTGGCAGGAAATCTGAAAGTTTTGTGGTTTTGATACTGTGAAGTGCACAGAAACTCCTTAAAGAGTTTTCTGCCTGTTTATTTTATTCTCTATCAGAAATAGTATGCAAATAGATGGAGTTTTAATTTCCTTTAATGCTCTGGGATATTTGGATAAAATGGCATCATCAAGTATTTTTATGATTATAAGCTCAAATTCACTGCTCTGTGGTAGAATATAATTAGTAGAAAGGAACACTCTCCATAACTCACCTCCAAAATAGTCTTTTTTTTCCCTTGGAAAATGCTTATATTCAGTTTGGGATTGAAAATATCAAAATTTCAAAAGTCTCACCAGCTTTCAAATGAAGTAGAATGTAGTTGTTTGCCTTCTCTTTGGCATATCGTGTTATTAGAGCCTAAATCAGTGATTCTCAACCTTCCTAATGCCGAGACCCTTTAATACAGTTCCTCGTGTTGTGGTGACCCCCAACCATAAAATTATTTTCGTTGCTACTTAACTGTAATTTTAAAGCATAGTGATTAATCACAAAAACAATATGTAATTATATATGTGTTTTCCTGATGGTCTTAGGCGACTCCTGTGAAAGGGTCGTTCGACCCCCAAAGGAGTCGCGACCCACAGGTTGAGAACCGCTGGCCTAAATGGAAGCGAGAACATTGTGGCATTATGTAAGGATTGAGTTGAATACTTCCAGAGCCAATTCCTTGTAAATTAACCTTGTACTAAGAGATATGGGGGTAACAGGTGGTGGTAGAAGTAATTTTCAGAAAAAGACCCCTCTTCATGTATTTTTATATACATTGTCTTTTTTTAGCATCCTTTTTTTTAATATTTATTTTCCAAAACATGTTTACCATCTCAAAGCCAGAAATGTGTTTGAAAATATCAATTCAATATAACTTGGAGCAGCAGTGTTTTGTCCCCTTCCATTTATGTTGTGTAAAAAAAAACAGACTTCTGTGTGGTGAAAGTGTGTTCAAGTGAAAGCTTTAAATTGGTGGCTAGTAGCCCAGTTATGGAAAACTTGGCTGCCTGCTGCTCCTCAGTAATGTGTTCTACAGGCTGTTGTTTTCTGCTGATTGCCTATTTACAGTGATTTACTCCAAATATGTGGCATCTTAAATATATGGGTGTTGTCCAAAAAAAAAATAGTCAGTTTATTCTAAATGATGAAATGAAAAGCAACACACAATAGCTTCTGTTGGTCCTCTACTAATACTCCAATTGAAAACCGATCTGCCAGAGAGGCTTGGAAGCCAGCAGAGAAATCAGCTGAGAGGGACAGAACCAACTACAAGAAAATGATCATGTAAAAGGACCCACCGTACACCCACTGTGGGCACAGCCCTGAAGTTAATGATGTGGGCAGAGGGACAAAGGGAGATCAAACCTGAACCTTTTTGCAATTTCGAAATCTAGTTGAGGAAGCTGAACACCATCCAAACAAAATGACGAGCACAATTGCAAAGCAGAATGAAAAATGATACCGTAGCAATTTAATACATTATGAGATACTGGCACAAGATAAAGCAACACTTCTTTCTAGGATTAAAAAATTACTCAATTAGAGTGGAAAAGCCTAGGGTGATTCTAATTGAGACATCTCTCTAGTTCATATAGATCCATTAATCAGTGCACTTGAGGTTAATATTTTCAATCATTTCTAAGTTTACCTAGTATATCATAATTCAGTATCAAAAATTCAACTTTATTAAACACACCTACAGTATGATGAGCATTGTACTAGTTCTGAGAGTTATATGGAAAAATAACATGTTTATTGGCATTCAGAAGCTCCAAATGTAGAGGGATAGGGGACAGATATGTGAAAATCTAACTACAGACTAATGTGATAATATCATAGAAGACTAAACAAAATGATACAGGAACACAGGGAACTCTTATCAAGTGGTCCGTGACAGGATTCTCCAAGGAGGTTACATGAGGGTTTTTTGGTAAATGCTTGCTGAGATCCAAGTATACCATGAGTTGGAATTGTACTGATTTTCTAGTTAAAGTCGCCATCAAGAAAGAATTCATGTCAGCCTGCCATTACTTCCATTTAGTGATTCTATGCTAGCTTTGTGTGATCACTTTTGCCATGAATTGAGTTTAAAGCTATATGTCACTAATCTAAAAACTTACCACTTGCCCTGGCTGGTTTTTCAGTGGTTAGACTAGTGTCGGCCTGTGGATGGTAAGGGTCCCGGGTTTGATTCCCGGTCAAGGGCACATACCTTGGTTGCAAGTTCCCCAGCCCCAGCAGGGGCACGTGTGGGGGACAACCAATTAATGTTTCTCTCTTCCTCCCCACTCCTGCATCCCTTCCCCTCTCTCTTGAAATCAATGGAAAAAATATCCTCAGGAGAGGATTAAAAAATAAAATACTAATAAAAGTAGTGAAAAGATCATTAAACCACTTTCCCCTTCCTTCTACTTCACAGGTAAACTTGGTAAAGTAGCTTCCTCTCCCCACCGCCCCCCCCCCATTTAAAAAAATAAAAACTTACCACTTTTCCAGTTCTTGCCTTTTCAGATCATTATATCTTTTTAGTTTCAATGCAGTAAACTGGCAATTCTAAGTATTTTCAGCAGAAATGTATTTAATATAGGGACTGAGGTGTTTTAAAATAGCGGAATGATAGCAGCCTGCCACTGGACTCACCATAGCTGAGATTTAAAGAGGAGGGAAGAGACCATTGGTGCTATACCTGCTGTGTCATATCTGCCTCACATACCCATGAGTCCCTGACGTACCATTGGGGCCCCAAGTCAGGCCACAAACAGGCATGTCTTTATGAATACTTTGCAAGCAATGGCAGCAGCCACAGCAGGGACATGGCCTCCCAGCCATTTGATCCTTACAGTGGGTCTCACTGGTGGAACCTAATTACCATTCAGAGACCTAGCTTGAAAAGTGTATAAGAATATAATTTTAGCTTTCTACACTACATACAAACGTATATAGAAGGGAATGGGAATAAATGACAATTAGCAAGCAACTGTACTAATCGCACTTTTATTCTCCAAATGTTACTAACACTTTTCTAGAATTGTATCAGCCTTGACAATAAATTATTTAACTATATTTAACCTACATATGTTTTATTAGCAACTAGCTTCTTTTACTCATAAATCTATATTTACTGAAAAATGACTCCGTACTGGGCTGGATCACAGCTGTTGAAAATAACAGAAGTGTATTGAGGAGACTATGGTCTCTGTCCTCAAGTAAATTATAGTCTTATCAGGGAAGATACGCTGTAGGAAATAATCATTCCAAAATGTATACTTAAAATTATTGCAGGGAAAAGTAAGAGGTAGGACAAAACATCAAAATATGGGAGCATAATTTTGATTTGGTCATTTTTTTTCTGAAAAAGTAACATGTTATGAAAGCTTTGAAGATAGCCAGGGCATGAAATTGAGGGGAAGGCCTGGCTGGTGTGACTCATTGGTTGAGAATCAACCTATGAACCAGGAGGTCAAGGTTCAACTCCTGGTCAGGGCACATGCACAGGTTGTGGGCTCGATCCCCAGCAGGGGGCATACAGGAAGCAGCTGATCAATGATTCTCATCATTGATGTTTCTATCTCTCTCTCCCCCTCTCTGAAACCAATAAAAATATATTTTAAAAATTAAATGAAAGATATTGTGGGGAAGAAGATTGAGGCCAAGAGGACACGTGCAGAGACTAGAGATGAGAAAGGTCAGGGAACCTCTATGGGATTGTAAAAATATCTGGGGCTAAGGGTGGGTGAAAAGGATTTTTTTAGGGCATGATGAGCTCTGTTTGTGATAAAGTACATATAACATGAAATTACCATCTTAATGATTTTTTTATATTTATAAAAGCTTTTTAATTGTAACATACATATAAAATTTGTCATTGTTACCACTTTTAAATGTACAGTTCAATAGTGTTAAATCATATACATTATTTTGCAACCAATCTCCAAACCTTTTTCATCTTCCATCTTCCCCATTAACAACTTTCTACCCATTAACAAAAATTCCCTATTTTCCTCGTCCCACCTCCTACCCCTCAGCCCCTGGCAACCACCATTTTACTTTCTGTCTCTATGAATTTGACTACTCTACATACATCATTTAAGTGGAATCATGTTCTTTTGTGACAGGTTAATTTTAATTAGCATAATGTCCTTAAGGTTCATCCATGTTGTTAGATGTGTCAAAATTTACTTTCTTTTAAGGCTAAATAATATTTCATTGAATGCACATACTATATTTTGTTTATCTATCAGTGGATGGACACTTGGGTTTCTTCCACCTCTTGGCTATTGTAAATAATGCTGTTATGTATGTGGGGGTCGAAATATCTCTTTGAGGCCCTTTCAGTTATTTTGGGTATATATTCAGAGGTAGAACTGTTGGATTACATGGTAATTTTATGTTTAATTGTTTTAAGAACTGTCATACTTTTTTTCCATTATGGAAAATGGCTGCACCATTTTACATGCCCACCCACAGTGTACAAAAGTTTCAATTTCTCCACATCTTTTGAGTATATATCCAGAATTGGAATAGCTGGATCATACGGTAATTGGGTTTTTTTTATTTTTTGAGAAAATGCCATACTGTTTCCCATAATGTCTGCACCATTTTATATCCCTACCTGTAGTACATATAGGTTCCAATATCTCCACATTCTTGCCAACACATGTTTTCTGAATTTTTTTATAATAGCCATCTTAATGAAGGTGAGGTGGTTTTCATTGTGGTGTGATTTGCATTTCCCTAATGATTAGTAATATTTAGCTCTTTTCATGTGCTTATTGGCTATTTGTATACCTTCTGGTCTATTTAAGTCATTGCCCATTTTTTTCCCCACTGTTTTCTTTTTGAATTGTCGAAGTTCTTTATATAGTCTGGTTAATTCCTTATCAGAAACATGATTTGCAACTATTTTCTCCTGTTACTTGGTTTGCCTTTTCACTTCATTGATAGTGTCCTTTGAAATACAAAAGTGTTTTTTTTAAATTTTGATGTAGTCTAATTTATCTTTTTTTCTTTCGTTGCCTGTGCTTTTGGTGTCATATCCAAGAAATCATTGCTAAACCCACTTGTCAAGTGTTTTTTTTTCTTTTTTAAATATATTTTTATTGATTTCAGAGAAGAAGGAAGAGGAAGAGAGAGATAGAAACAGCAATGATGAGAGAGAATCATTGATCAGCTGCCTCCTGCACACCCCCCAGTGGGGATCGAGCCTGCAACCTGGGCATGTGCCCTGACCTGGAATTGAACCATGACCTCCTAGTTCATAGGTCGATGCTCAACCACTGAGCCACACTGGTTGGGATATTCTCTTTTTTATTAATATTTGGTTTCTATAAATAAACATATAAGAAATTAGGATGTAAAGGAAGTAAGATTAGCTGATTGAATGATGTATGAGACAGAATGGCTGTTGAAAGTTTTAATATACATATTTTGAATATTGCTTAAACAAAGTTGTGGTGTTGATAGTTTTTTTTTAATCTTAGTTCATACTCTCAGCTGTCCAACACTGTTCTTAGAGGTGTTGGTCACATGGCTATTCATTATTTTCATTCTTAGAGCTATCTCATGCCATTCAGGTATCTCCTCTATACTTTCATGTCTCTTTTCTCTACTCAAAATGCTCAGATGCCTGAGTAACAATACTTCCAACATTCAGTTTGAAACATGGCATTTGTATATCTGGATTCTAATGAATGGGCATTCCTGAAGTTTTTTCTCAATGCTTCTCTTAGGAGCTTTCTTTACTTAAGTCTTCATCCCTGCTGCGTTGACTATGAGTCATTCCATCTTGAACAACTTTCTTTATCCCTCCCTGCACTGACATCCTGATATTACATTGTTCTGGTTCAATGAATTTCAGTTTGAATTGATTTATTTAATACCTATATTATATGCATGAGATATAAATAATAAAATACCCCTTATCAATGATTTCTGCATTCTTCAGATTTTTCTTATGTTGCATCCTTTACTAATTCTTCTTTCTCCTGATATTTCTAGTACAGTCCTTAGCTATCTGTTCCTTTTTTGTTCCCTTTCCCCATATTGTATACATTATATAAATGTATTATATACATTTATTTCTTCCACAAATGGCCAAAGACTGGACCTGTATGCCTCAGAATTTCTGGTATAAAGACTTGCATAGAGTGGATACTAATAGACATGACTTGAATTGTGGAAAGTCTATAAGAATAGGATCAAATTGATGATAGGATAGAAAGGTTAAATTAAAAAAAATACTGCTCACTGGGTACTAGAGCAGGAAAAAATGAACCATAACAGCAGGCTTAAGAAATGAAAATAGATAGAAAAAAATGAACCATAACAGCAGGCTTAAGAAATGAAAATAGATAGACTAGGGTGATGTTAAGTAAGACATTAAATAATATCCCTATAGATAAGAACATTTTTAGAGAATTATTTCTGAAGGCAGGAAAGAAGCAAGCTGGAAAAACCAACATTTTGAGAATAAAGAATAGTTAAGATAGGAAAGCACCAAGTTTTGAAATTGCAAAGTACTCTTGGTTCATATGTCTTCAAAACTTATTTCTGTAAGATTTTGTATACCATCTAAGAAGTAATCAGTGAGCTGCAATATCCGCATGCTATTTTTTAGAGAAAGGTGAAATGAAACATGAACATGGATAAAGGAAGTGTCTTGGGGTTTAGGAGTCATTGACATATTACCAAGCATTAATTACAATCAGGGTTTTTACAGAAATCAGGATGGAAAGGGGAGGGAGAATTGCTGATGAAATGATGCATGAGACAGAATGGATGTCTTCGAAGAAGCAAGTATTTACAAATAATCACTAGCAGGAATATAATAGCCTTTAGGTAGGAGACTGGATCAATAGATTTAAAATAAAGAACAAAGCTTACGCCCTACCAGTTTGGCTCAGTGGATAGAGCGTCAGCCTGCGGACCCAAGGGTCCCAGGTTCGATTCCGGTCAAGGGCACGTACCTTGGTTGCGGGCACATCCCCAGTAGGGGGTGTGCAGGAGGCAGCTGATCGATGTTTCTAACTTTCTATCCCTCTCCCTTCCTCTCTGTAAAAAATCAATAAAATATATATTTTTTTAAAAAGCCTACTTTTACATTTTTCTTTATAAGCCAGCAATGAAAATGTTTAATATTAAAAGGGAACTATTAATAACAAAATATAATTACTTATGTTATAGATTCTATATTATAGATTCTATAATTTCACCACAGAAAGGTTACTCTAAGCGTCCTCCAGGTCTATAACTCCCTTTAGAATAAAGCAAGAAAGAATAGCTTCTTCTGCATAACTCACTATGCTTTGTGTCACGTGACTCTGCTGTCCAGAGAAAAAGTGATTGGATCATTAATTAATGCTGAAACCAAAGGTAACCAGGTAAAGACTGTAGCCTGCCATAGGAACTCTTATCTGGCGTGGGCAAGCCATAGTGGATGTTAACTACCAGGCACAATAGGATCCTCTCAGGGAGTTTTATTTGTGACACACAAACATACATATTAGAGACACACAAAGAAACAAAGGCAGTAATAACAGAAGCAGAGGACATAGAAAAAGAAACACATAGTAAGAAATAAGAAGAGAGAGGAGACAAGAAAGGCAGAATTATTAGAAAAAGAGAATAATGCGTGCCTACTTACAGAGGGATCATGTAATAGCTGATGGCTCAGAGCCGCTTTCCTGTTCTGAGCCATTAAGAACTATGGTCTTACTTATATTCATGAGTCCTGAGTGGAAACCTGTTAAAAAGGGTTTTCTGTAGCTCCTTATTTCACTGGATATATAATAAAATTTTATTACCTATGTAAATGTAAGCAAATCATATGGCTAAAAGATTCTAACTCAAGATCATAGTGAGCATTTTTTGGAAGCTGTGTTTGTTTTTTTTTTTTTTCATGCAACCATGACTTACAAACATTTTATTATGCCAGTAAATATATTTCTAGAATATCTGTTTTTATACTTGCATAGTAGTTCTTCTCGTGGGTGTGACATAATTTATTTAAATTATATCTTTTTCTTGGGTATGTAGCTTGTTTCTAATTGTGGATATTAAATAATGCTACAATGGACATCTTGTGGCTATAGTTATTTCCTTAGGATAAATTCCTAGGAACTTTCTATGTCAAAAGATATTACCATTTTAAAGACAAGTTTCTCACTAGGAAGTTATATTAAATTATATGCTTATTAAAAGTATATAAAATTACCATTACCATATATTCAAATACCCATCAATACTGAGTAGTAGCATTGCATTAAAAAATGAACCATATGGAAGGTAAATTATTTTATTACTTCAATTGCAATGTATTCAATAACTGGTAAACTTAAGACTATTTTTACATTATTTGACTATCTGTATTTTATTCTTTTTAAAAATACCTAGCTGGTGTGGCTCAGTGGTTGAATATCAACCCATGAACCAAGAGGTCACCATTTGATTCCTGGTCAGGGCACATGCCCTGGTTGCGGCTTGATCCCCACAACCAGCAAGCAGCCAATCAACGATTCTTTCCCATCATTGATGTTTCTATTTCTCTCTCCCTCTCCTTTCCTCTCTCTGAAATCAATAAGAACATATTTTTAAAAATTGCCTAATTATATACTCATATTAATATTTTTACAAATATAAATTCCCCCCATTTTTGTTTGTGAAAACACTTATGTATTAAGCTAGTAACACTTTGTCCTAATTTTTAATTTTCCTCCTAGATTATAATTCACCTTTCATTTTCTATGATGTTTATGGCATACATACTTTTTATATTTTGAGATTCTTTCTGGACTATATGACTCTATTAAGTGACATACATCTCCAGGGAGAAAATGGTTTTTTTTTTCCCATTTGGTAATAAGAAATGCCATTTACAGATAAAAATCATATAGCTTTAAACAGTTTCACATAATATTATACATGTCTCAAACTTTCATTACTTAGTTGATATAAAAGTAAAAGTAGCTAAATACAAGAACTAATCATTTTCCAAATTTTATAACATGATTATCTCAGGATCACAAATATGTTATTAAACTCTCAAGAAGTATGCCTTGTGATGTTTAAAGTCCTATCAGTTCTGTATTCCCTCATAATGTGTAATTTTATGCATAAAAGTATATATTTAGATGTCAAGTTACTTAGAGAAAATAAGTGATGGGAAGTAAGAAAATTAACAAGCTTTATCACATGGCATCAGGCTATCAGGGAAACCTGCATATGCCCTTGATGTTTCAGAAAAGCCTTTTACAGTTTATCTGATAAAAGTTATTTTTTAGTTAATCTTCCTTTCACCCAATATTTCCTCTGGGAATAGCTTAGATGATGCAAGAGCATTACTGCAGACAGGATGGCTCTGTTTACTGTAATGTTGAATTCATCATAAGTATTTAAAAAAATACAACAGCTTCAGGAACTCTCAAGTAAACATTTGTTGTGGGAGCTTCAGTGGAAGAATTCATCATGGTCACATTTTTGAGAATTATTTCAAACTAGAGGCCTGGTGCACAAAATTTTGTGCACTGGGGGGGAAGGGGGGTCCCTCAGCCTGGCCTGTGCCCTCTCGCAGTCTGGGACCCCTCAGGGGATGACCACCTGCTGGCTTAGGCCCGCTCCCCGGGGGATTGGGCCTAAGATGGCAATCAGACATCCCTCTGGCAGCCCGGCAGCCCTCGGGGGATGTCCACTTGCCAGCGGGGAGCAGGCCTAAACTGCAGTCGGACATCCTTAGC
>NW_005370031.1:1798139-1807811 GCF_000412655.1 Myotis brandtii | reverse complement strand
CCCTTTAATACAGTTCCTCATGTTGTGGTGACCCCCAATTTCATTGTTACAAATTGAACATAATTAAAGCATAGTGATTAATCACAAAAACAATATGTAATTATATATGTAATTATATATGTAATTATATATGTAATTATATATGTTTTCCAATGGTCTTAGGTGACCCCTGTGAAAGGGTCGTTCGACCCCCAAAGGGGTCGCGACCCACAGGTTGAGAACCGCTGCTCTAGAGTGTGCCCATTGCATCTTCCATGCTACAAAATTAGCTGAAAAAAATCTGTTAGAGAGGAAAGAAAAGAGAATGGAAATAAACCACACACACACACACACACACACACACACACACACACACACACACTGATGGCTATACAGTGTCTTCCATTTCACACATTAGTTGCAAGTACTACAGTTTTCACTACTTTAAAAAATTGTACAGAAAAGTGTATAGTACTTTTCCATGCCATAATTTTGCTAGTTGATTATAAGCTATAGTGTTCTATTTTCTCCTTCTTTTAGAATTCTAGCCCTGCATTTCCAACTGAACTGCAAATTCTTGTCTCATTATATAATCAACAAAAACTAACATATTTGCAAAAGTAGATCTATCAGGTGCCATGCCATCCAGTTCCCTTACTGGAACAACCCAATTATCCAAGTGTAGCTCATGACAGATATTAGACACATTTTGCTATTAGTTCCCTTGTTTTATATTAACCTGCAAATGGACCTTAAAAGCATCTTGGGGGGGGGGGGTAGTGTGGAGCCCAGTTAAATGTATTCCCTACATTCTCCATGTGAGATGATCTTACCTTTTCACTTACTGTGTATGTGATGCCCTGTAAAACCAGCCACATTAATATCAGTGGTCAGTGGGGCGACAGTATGTAGGTAGATTTCCCTTGCATCAATACCTGATAAAATCCTAATGGTGAACTTGGTGCTTTGGTAGTTTCTATTCACAATTTAGGGAAGAAGGACCTGGGATTCAAAGAGGCTAATTTGCCTAAGTGCACACTACTAGTGAGGTGGAGTCATATTGCCAACCATTGTCACTCTGAATGAACCCCACGCGCATTGTTTTTACAAAACCATGTTGGTAGTTCACTGGCGCTTGGAAGGTTGAGCAAACGCCTTCACAGAGGAGGAGACACTGAACTGGGACCTGCAGGATGAGGATTACTGGGCCTGAGAATAAGTGAGAAAAAGGCATTTCAGGCAAAGGACATAGCATATATATGGAACATTCAAAGAAAGGGTCAGGTCGACACAGCAGTTCCATTCTCTTCGTGAAATATGTGTACTTAGTTTATCTAAAACAGGGTTTATGAACCTCTGCGCTATTAACATTTGGGACTGAAAAATTGTTGTGGGGGGCCTTTCCTACACATTGAAGGATGTTTAGCAACATCAGTGGCCTCTATCCAGTAGATACCAGTAGCACCATCACCTCTATTTCTGACAACCAAAAATATCTTCAGACATTGCCAAATGTTCCCTGTGGAGCAAAATCCTCCAGAACCACTCATTTAAAGTGTCGAATATTATGGGAGGCAGAGACAGAATTGAGAAAGTAGAAGCAGATGGATTATTAGGGCCATTTATATCAGAAGTAGGGAATAGAAGTAGAAATGTCTAAACATGTAGTTATGACCATATTTCCATTCTGAAATGCTGAATTGCAAAACTATTGAACAGTCTAAGAAAAAATTAATGGGGGCCTGAACAAAAATATTGGCTGTAAGAATGGAATAGATAGAAGAAATCTGAGAACAGTCTTAGCTGGTTAGACTTGGGGGTTAGGGGTAGGATCAAAAGAGAATCTGCTTTGGCAAAAGAAATAAGAAATCCCATTCTAAGCATGAAGATTTAGAGGGGCTGGTAGTACATCAAGGAAGAAATACTGAAGAAATATTTATAGATATAGATATTAGAAAAGTTCTCTGTAAATATTTAAGTGGTAGTGTATCCTGTGGGAAAAGGTGAAAAGATGTGTAGAGTGAAAATATAAGATGCTTAAGGAGAGAGCCATATGAAACACTAATATTAAGTTAAAAGGTCTTATGATGGAGGTGCCATAAAGAAAACAAGGAGGAACTGCCGGAAAGATAGGAGAGAAGAGGTGTCAGAGGTACAGGTGCTCTAGGGAACAACTGTGTCCACTATTGACAAGTATTCATGTAAGATAAGAACTCAGCTAAAAAAGAAGGAATTCTTATCATTTGCAACAGCATGGATGGAACTGGCGAGCATTATGCTAAGTTAAATAAACCAGTCAGTGAAAGATAAATACCACATGATAGTATGTGGTATACCCTTGGCCAGCGTCAATCTCAGGGTATGGTATTTTGTTGGTTTTAAGTGTGAATAGTTCCATTAATATGATATTGGTTACATTCTTAAGTAAATGACAGCACTTTCAGGCAAAAAAAAAATGGTGGTATAAATGATGTTCACAATATGTAATTAAGTGAATAAAGTTAGGTTACAGAATAATAACAATAATACAACCTTGCTCATTTCTGTTTGTAAAATGTCTTGGTAAGAGATCAACCAAAGGACATGTATGTATGCATATAAGCATAACCAATGGACACAGACAGTAGGGGGGAGAGGGCATGTGCTAGAAGGTGGGAGCTGCTGGGGAGAGGTCAATGGGGGGAAAAAGGAAACATATGTACTACTGTTTGTAATATCTTAAACAATAAATAAATTAAAAAAAGAACTCAGTGTGGTTTTTTGTCTTTGGCAGCATGGAGGCCTTTTGTAACTTTAATAAGAGCTGATTTTTAATAGAGTGGAAAGGACAGAATCCAGTTTGTTTTGGGCTCCTCAGAAGCCCAGGGAATTTAAGCATGAAGAGAGTGAAGCAATTCTCCCTCTGAGCTCACAACATATTTCTTTGGGAGACTCAAGCTGCTCCTGTTGTTTGGCTGTGAGATACAAATGGACTGTTATGAGCAGGCATGACATATGAGGGTCCAGAAGTAATTCATCCACCACACTCGGTGTTAATAGGACCCATGTAAGAACATTTTGTCCAGGTTTGCTCACATTACCTTCCAAAGGACTTCTAGACACTTGTTAAAAATTATCAAAGGTGCAGAATATAACTCCTATGGAGGAAAGCTAGGTTTTGTGGGTATTTTTAGCATAGACATGGAAAACCTGTGGTGTGACTTAATTACTGTTGTCAAGAATATGAGAGTTCGTACAAACAAGATGCATGGCAGATATTTTCATGCTCACATAAGAGAAATGGGCTTAAAGAAAATAAGGAAGATGTTCTTAAAGTGGCTGTCAAAGGAAGTTTTGAGATTCAAGTTTTTCAGAAATAGTTTCTATTATATAATGTAGGAACTATTCCATTAAAAAGGAAATTTACCCAGTAAAATGCATTTCTCTGATTTATTAATATTAACTTTCAGAATTCTGATTTACATGCATTAACTTCCAAGAATCAGGTACAGTGCTTTGATTTATACATCATGCATATAAAAGTTCTTATTAATGAATCCTAAATTTTAAAGTCGTGATTTAGTATGTTAGTTTATAAATCTTAACTTTAAACTTCCAATCCTGTGCTGTGATTTATGGGTGGCAAGTTTCATGTTATTTATGAGTCATAATGTTAAAGTTCTGACTTAATATGATAGTTACTGTAAAAAACATTAGTACAATAAGACATGGAATTTTAAGATACCAAGATAAACTAATCAATGTTCCTATATATGACACACTGTACTTAGTTACAGTTACAGAACCATCCTCAGTGATAACGGTTTGAATAGAATGCTAAGATAAGGCCAGGAGAGAATACAATAGAGTTTTAATAAACTGTATTGAAGGAACTGTCTTCTCATTTTGTTAGACTTTTCATAATAAAAGTGAGTTTTTAATAGAACTAAGATGGTGATGTAGGTAAACGCAGTACTCACCACTTCCCACAACCACATCAAAATGACAACTGAAATACAGAACAACCATCATTCAGAACCACCTGAAAGCTGGCTGAATGGAAGTCCTACAACTAGAGAATTAATGAAGAAAGCACAATGAGACTAGTAGGAGGGGTGGAGGTGAGGAATGGGCTGGTCCAATACCCATGTGTGGTGTGTTTTTAATTGGGAGGGATATCAAGGCTGTGGAGGCCGTCTGTGAGGAGCGAGGGGTCCCAGCCCCACACCAGACCTGAGCCCAGGGTCCCCGAGCTGGGAAGAGAAGTCCCTGAAACTTTGGGCTGTAAAAACCTGTGGGAATTGTGGCTGAGGGACAAGAATGTTGCTCAAGACCACAACTCTTCTCCTTAATTTACCCAAATTCCATTTCTTCACTGTCCAATATGGTAGCCATTAATATATATGATTATTGAGCACTTACAATGTGTCTGGATGATCAGAGTAGCAATGAGCTGTAAGTGGGAAATACGTATCAGATTTTGAAGAGGGAAAACTGTTTATTGGGTTTTACTTTATTTTCTGGATGGATCATAATTTCACAATCTTCTAAATTATCATTTGTTGACTGCTTACTTTAATGCTATGTGAAACACTTTGTCTATATATCATTTCACAGAATCCTCATCACGGCTCTATAAAGTGGATACCATTAATACATTGCTCCTATTAACATGGACTCTGAGGCATAGGTAACTAATATGATGCAGGACACACACTGGCAGAGTTAAGAGTCAAATTTAGACTCTGTTTTCTTTTCGGGGAGGTCAATGGGGGGAAAAAGGAAACATATGTACTACTGTTTGTAATATCTTAAACAATAAATAAATTAAAAAAAGAACTCAGTGTGGTTTTTTGTCTTTGGCAGCATGGAGGCCTTTTGTAACTTTAATAAGAGCTGATTTTTAATAGAGTGGAAAGGACAGAATCCAGTTTGTTTTGGGCTCCTCAGAAGCCCAGGGAATTTAAGCATGAAGAGAGTGAAGCAATTCTCCCTCTGAGCTCACAACATATTTCTTTGGGAGACTCAAGCTGCTCCTGTTGTTTGGCTGTGAGATACAAATGGACTGTTATGAGCAGGCATGACATATGAGGGTCCAGAAGTAATTCATCCACCACACTCGGTGTTAATAGGACCCATGTAAGAACATTTTGTCCAGGTTTGCTCACATTACCTTCCAAAGGACTTCTAGACACTTGTTAAAAATTATCAAAGGTGCAGAATATAACTCCTATGGAGGAAAGCTAGGTTTTGTGGGTATTTTTAGCATAGACATGGAAAACCTGTGGTGTGACTTAATTACTGTTGTCAAGAATATGAGAGTTCGTACAAACAAGATGCATGGCAGATATTTTCATGCTCACATAAGAGAAATGGGCTTAAAGAAAATAAGGAAGATGTTCTTAAAGTGGCTGTCAAAGGAAGTTTTGAGATTCAAGTTTTTCAGAAATAGTTTCTATTATATAATGTAGGAACTATTCCATTAAAAAGGAAATTTACCCAGTAAAATGCATTTCTCTGATTTATTAATATTAACTTTCAGAATTCTGATTTACATGCATTAACTTCCAAGAATCAGGTACAGTGCTTTGATTTATACATCATGCATATAAAAGTTCTTATTAATGAATCCTAAATTTTAAAGTCGTGATTTAGTATGTTAGTTTATAAATCTTAACTTTAAACTTCCAATCCTGTGCTGTGATTTATGGGTGGCAAGTTTCATGTTATTTATGAGTCATAATGTTAAAGTTCTGACTTAATATGATAGTTACTGTAAAAAACATTAGTACAATAAGACATGGAATTTTAAGATACCAAGATAAACTAATCAATGTTCCTATATATGACACACTGTACTTAGTTACAGTTACAGAACCATCCTCAGTGATAACGGTTTGAATAGAATGCTAAGATAAGGCCAGGAGAGAATACAATAGAGTTTTAATAAACTGTATTGAAGGAACTGTCTTCTCATTTTGTTAGACTTTTCATAATAAAAGTGAGTTTTTAATAGAACTAAGATGGTGATGTAGGTAAACGCAGTACTCACCACTTCCCACAACCACATCAAAATGACAACTGAAATACAGAACAACCATCATTCAGAACCACCTGAAAGCTGGCTGAATGGAAGTCCTACAACTAGAGAATTAATGAAGAAAGCACAATGAGACTAGTAGGAGGGGTGGAGGTGAGGAATGGGCTGGTCCAATACCCATGTGTGGTGTGTTTTTAATTGGGAGGGATATCAAGGCTGTGGAGGCCGTCTGTGAGGAGCGAGGGGTCCCAGCCCCACACCAGACCTGAGCCCAGGGTCCCCGAGCTGGGAAGAGAAGTCCCTGAAACTTTGGGCTGTAAAAACCTGTGGGAATTGTGGCTGAGGGACAAGAATGTTGCTCAAGACCACAACTCTTCTCCTTAATTTACCCAAATTCCATTTCTTCACTGTCCAATATGGTAGCCATTAATATATATGATTATTGAGCACTTACAATGTGTCTGGATGATCAGAGTAGCAATGAGCTGTAAGTGGGAAATACGTATCAGATTTTGAAGAGGGAAAACTGTTTATTGGGTTTTACTTTATTTTCTGGATGGATCATAATTTCACAATCTTCTAAATTATCATTTGTTGACTGCTTACTTTAATGCTATGTGAAACACTTTGTCTATATATCATTTCACAGAATCCTCATCACGGCTCTATAAAGTGGATACCATTAATACATTGCTCCTATTAACATGGACTCTGAGGCATAGGTAACTAATATGATGCAGGACACACACTGGCAGAGTTAAGAGTCAAATTTAGACTCTGTTTTCTTTTTTTTTTAATATATTTTATTGATTTTTTACAGAGAGGAAGGGAGAGGGATAGAGAGTTTGAAACATCGATCAGCTGCCTCCTGCACACCTCCCACTGGGGATGTGCCTGCAACCAAGGTACATGCCCTTGACCAGAATCGAACCCAGGACCCCTCAGTCCGCAGGCCGACGCTCTATCCACTGAGCCAAACCGATCAGGGCGACTCTGTTTTCTTTATACCATAAGTTAAACAGCCATTCAAGGAAGACATTTGGATTTTGTAGCTGTGAGCCATGCCCTAACTTGTTTGCTAAAAAGGGGTGTGTAAAGCAGAAATGTCAGGAACTCAGCCCCAAACCCTTATTTTATACTTTGCATTCTTGCATTTTTTTTCTTTTGACTAAAGATATGTTAGCAAAACCAGCTAAGGCAGTCTGAGCAAGGGGTAGGTTTGTCAAGCAAGCTATCTGGTCATGCCGAGCTACAAAACGGAGGTTTCAAATAAATTTAGTGGAACACAAAAGAAGTCAATATTCTGATGATAAGATGGAGCTTTTCTGTTCCTGTTTCCTAACAAAAATGGCCATGTGCTGCCTTGTGGGGCTTCCACCTTAATTAGAAGAAACCCACTCAGTTGATAGATGAGCTAATCTATTCCTGCCTCATGTGCTTCTGAAAAGGAGAGCAGGAGGTTGGCAGCTTCAAATCCAATAGTAAACTCTGACTTTGCCTTGAATGTTCCATTCTCAAGAGACAATATGTAGAGTTCAGAGAAATTTACTGAAATATTTAATAATAATATACTTGGAATTGGAAGATGGATGGAGTTTTATATTTAAATTGGAGCCAAGAAATATCTTTTTAAACTCACCAAAAGAAAATTAGCACCCTGACATGGAGTGGCCAAAATAACACACACACACACACACACACACACACCACAAAACAACCAGCTAAATTTATGAACAAAAAAACATGTTATTAAAAACTAAAATACAGCATGATGGTAAAAAATAAAATTTAATAACACCACCATATTGTTTAAAATGACTATATAAATCTCTACTAACAAAATTGAGGTAATATACAGTATTATCTCTTTTTTATAGATGTAGAAATATAATGAAGAAGTGGATGTAGTAGTCTGCATTTTAAAAAACACAGAAAAAACTCTACAGCTTGTCACTTATTACATCAATAAAGAAGCACACATGGTATATTAGTTCAAATTTGTTTTTGTAATTTATATTTTAATACCTTTATTTAAAATAATTGTTTTTGAGATTAAAAGTGGCAGCAGAGTAGGAGGATGCTGCATGGACCTGCTCCCAGAACAAGCTGGGAATTACAACTGAAATACGGAAAGGCTTCCTGAATAATCAATGGAGAACTCACAGGAAAGAACCCTGATACCCGAGGACCAAAGGTGGAGACCGCATAGAGACTGGTAGGAGGGGCAGAGGCGTGAAAGGTCTGGCCGGGCATCCACAGACAGCAGCTGAAGTCCAGGAGAGAGATCTCAGCTGTGTGTGGGGGGTGCCACTGAGAACTTGGGGATTTAATCCCAAAGCTGAGCTCCCCAGCAGAGAGCACCAAACTGAGAAGGGTACCCACATAACATCTAGCTGTGAAAAGCAGTGGGGTGCTGTCTGCCAGGGAGTGGCAGCTGAAAGTTCAGGCACCCTCTTGAAGGGCCAGTGCACAAAAATTACTTGTGGAGCCACCCACCTTGTGCTCTGGCAGAGGGAGGGTGAAGTGAACTGGAGCTGTGAGAGCAGAACCCAGGACTGGGGACTCAGGGGATAGAGCTCAGAAGGTATACACCTCAAGTTTCCTGAGTTGAGTCATTTCCTCACACAGTGGAGGACATCTTTCCCACATAGACATCTTCCTTGCCTTTTGGGGAAGACAGTTGACACACCCTATTGGAAGACACCTTGCCCCGAGGCCACTTAAGAGATTAAAAGTAATAATTAGCCTCTAGGCCAGTGGTTCTCAACCTTGGCTGCACATTAGAATCACCTGGGAATCGTTTTAAAATCCTGATTTCTGGGCCTTATCCTCCGGAAATTCTGTTTCTTTGTTACTAATGTTGTGGCCCCACCCCATAACAAAGAAAGAGAATTTCTGGAGGATGAGGCTCAGAAAGCAGGATTTTAAAAAGATTCCCAGGTGATTCTAATGTGCAGCCAAGGTTGAGAACCACTGCTCTAGGCAGAAGCAACTGTCCCACCCTGTTGAAAAGACTCTTGCCACACCTGAGGACAATTGCCTGGGGACAATTCAAGTCAGAATCCTATCAGTCAGTAGGCAGAGGCAGACTCTGGAGGCTTTGAGTCTTTGCTGGATGCAATTAGTCAGAAACAGCTTTTAACATTGCCCTGCACTAGAGATTGAGAGATATAGAGGATCTATCTAAAACATAGTCACAAACCCAAACAGACAACCAAAATGAGGAAACAAAGAAACAACCCCAAATGAAAGAACTAGTGAATTCTCTAGAAGAAGAGATAAATGAAGCAGAGATAAGAAATTTATCTGAAACAGAGTTCAGAGTAATGATGTTAAAAATGCTCAGGAGTATGAAAAAAAGATATAGTAACTGAAAAAAAGAACAGTTTGAGATAATGACATAACACAAATAAAGCACACATTGGAAGGAATACCCAGCAGATTAGGGGAAGCTGAGGATTGAATCAGTAAATTAGAAGACAGAGTTGAAAATATCACTCAATTAGAGAACCAAAAAGAAAAAAACAGTTAAAAAACAGGAGGGCAGCTTAAGGGAACTGTGGGATAATATGAAACGTCACAATATTAGCATAATAGGTGTGCCAGAAGAGGCAGAAAGGGAGAAAGGAATAGAGAAGGTGTTTGAAGAAATAATGGTAGAAAACCCTAACCTG
>NW_005370031.1:1794292-1797869 GCF_000412655.1 Myotis brandtii | reverse complement strand
ACCAAGCCAGCATTACAAGAAATGCTAAAGGGATTGCTGAGAAGAATAAACAGAGAAAGAAACCTAGCCATACAGAATTAAAATGGCTACAAATAAGTACCTCTCAATAATAACCCAAAATGTAAATGGATTAAATGCTCCAATCAAAAGGTGTAGGGTAGCTGAATGGATACAAAAACATGACCCAACTATATGCTGTCTACAAGAGACCCACCTCAAAACAGAAGACACAAGCAGGATGAAAGTGAAGGGATGGAAAAAAAATTCCATTCAAATGGAAAAGAAAAAAAAGCTGGAGTAGCAATACTCATATCTGACAAAATAGACTTTAAAAGCATCGTGCTAAGCAAAGTAAGCAAGTCAGAGAAAGATACATATCATATGATCTCACTCATTTGTGGAATAGAATGAACAACATAAACTGTTGAACAAAAATAGAGCCGGGGGAGGGGGGAGTATTCTAGAATATAATAGAAGTAACCCTGTTATTTGCAGATTTTTAATATTTCCTACAACTATTGTGATATCATATTATGTTAGTATGGTTTTGGTAATGTTATGCTTAAAATTCTTTTATTCTTGAAATATTAATGTTTATTCCATGTAATATTATTATATGTAAGATCATTTTTCTTGAATAATTGGTGTTTATTGCATGTAACATCATATTTAAAATCGTTTTTCTTGGGAAAAAAATTGTTTTTGCCTTGAAACACAAACACACACACACACACACACACACGATAAATTGTCAGCAAAACTAGGACTCTACAGACATTTTAGTATCCTCTGAGTTAAATTCCTTGAGGCAGTTACCAAATAAAAATCTAGTTGTTGTGTGCCATGTAATAGCTCTTCTTTTCTTGCTAGCTATTTCAAAAGTACCATGTAACAATGTGTTTAAGCATCCTTTTCAGACATTGTCAAGGATCATTCTAGGACCAATAAATTCATCATCAATTAAAGCTTTAATTAAAGCTGGGGGAAATGGCAATAAATGACATATCAAACTTTAGCTCTGTGTAAATGTGCTAACAACTGACATACTTCTGAGAAAGATACCTGGGACAAGAGCATCGCCTTTAGAGGAAATGAATTCCACTGTTAATCTTGTCATTCAGAGAGGAAGCATGACAAAATGCTGAATGCAGGTCATTTATTTTTATTTAAACTTTATATTCAAAAATATTATGTTTGAATTGTTTCTTAGGATATTAGGTAGCACATTACACCATTGATATATGCTGAAGAAAATAAACATTAAATTGAGTAGAGATAATACATCAAGATACCAGACTGAGACTACGTTTTAGTCATTTACATGTATGCTGATCACTTCATTTTTTAATATTTCATAATCTCACCAAAGCTGACACAGCTCAACAAATCCCCTTCTCATTTTCCTTTGTTGAAATGGAAATTTCAAATCTGCCAATTGTCAAGTGGTTCCTAGTCCTCACTTTAAAATCCAGCAGGATATTAAGTTTCTGGAGTGTTATGAGCAGAAAATATATAATAGATTGCATTGCTGTTTAGAAAATCTTCACTCCTCTCCCTCACCCTGTCATAGGGAGAGTATACTTCCCCACCCCATTGATGATGGAGTCACCATGTCACTTACTGTACTTTGACCAAGGGACCAATGGGATGTTATGGGAAGTGATAATGTGCCAGTTTTAAGTGGAGGCCATCCTAAAGGGAAGTTTTAAGGGACATTGTAAGTTTCTGTCAGCCCTGTTATATGCCGTCTTTTGTATGAGAACACTTCATTAGAGAGAGATATTCCTTTTCTCTGGATCACAGAATGAGAATTCACTTGAACCTGACCACTGCTTGGAACAGAGGCATTGCAGGTAAGCCACAGGTCCATGATCAGGAAATAAATGTTTTCTGTGAGATTTTGGAGCTGAATATTATACAGAATTATCATAGTAAAAGCTTTTTCCAAATATAACACAGTGCGTGTTGTCGGCCTAAAGAGAATCTTGGAATTCTCCAGTCAAACCAACGTTTACATGAGAAGGTTAGAGTTAGAACTTGGATTTGTCACATAAGGGATGTTTTCTTCACAAGCTGAGAAAAGTGAAAGATAGGTAAAAGATAGGACAATGGCTTTGTTATTTATGTGGCTATGTCCAAATATTTAATAAAATATTGAGATCGATCTATATCATTTATCTGGATTCAAAGCCTATAAAACCAAATCATAAAGGAAGTATGCTCTTTGAGAGAGCTCTATGGTAACTTCCCCAATATAATGGTGGATGTATGTACACAGAGTCTGTGAGTATATTTCTCGATGTAAGAATAAGTTCTGAGGCATGGCAGTACTTATAATTCTCATATACTGCATAGGCTCTTGACTCACAATCCTCACGATCTTCAGAGAATAACTTGCATGTTGGGTTATGTTAAAATACATTTGGACAAGTAGCCCCCATGGTATTACATGCCCTTGAATTTTAACTGAGGGTATTTGTCAAGTTTGAAGGAAGCTGTTATAATTTAGATTCAATTTCACAGGCATAGAAGTTGCATGCTGGGGAGTTCTCTTGGCTCAACAACAATCTTGATTAAAAACCCGAGTTAAAACACTTCTCTGTGCTTGAGTTTCCTTGTATGAAATTATTTATTTGCGACTACATTAACCAGCATGGTCAGGATTAACTTGTAAGTTATGGGTAAGGGTTTTGAAAATATGAAGTAACATAAAAAATTATTCTGATGTCCTAATAATACAAAATAGATGGATTTCTTCTTTACTCAAAAAATTGATTATATATATTTGAAATAAATTTTGACTGGCTTCTAAGAAATCATTGATTTACATGTAGATGTTGAACCCCCAAAGAGAAACAAAACAAAATGTTCGATATTCTTGAAAATGCTTACAGTTTAATGATATGTGCTAGAGTTTATACATTTCTTTGAACCAATTCTAAACATTTGGTATTCTTATTTTGTAATTTAAAACTGTATATAGCCCACAGTTTTACCACAAAACATTCTTAGCATCAATAATATAAAGTGAATCAAATTCTGAATCTTCTGGTTGAAATTAACAGAAAGTAACCATGGCTAGCATCACTGATAAAGGGGTAATTAATTAGCAGGATGCAGGAAGAGCTTGGTGCAAAACCAAGTGCCCAGTGGACCTCTGCAGAAAGAGTTCAGGGACCACACAGTACAATATACAGATGATGTATTATAGAATTGTACACCTGAAACCTATATGATTTTATTAACCAAGTAGACGCCCGGTGCAATCCGGGACCCCTCGGGAGATGTTGGAGAGCCGGTTTCGTCCTGATCCCCACAGGCCAGGCCAAGGGACCCCACCAGTGCACAATCAGGGCCGGGGAGGGACTGTAGAAGGGCTCCAGGGTGTGTCCGGCCCATATTGCCCAGTCCCGATCAGCTGGACCCCCAGCAGCAGGCTAACCTACCATTCGGAGTACCTGCTCCCTGGTGGTTAGTGCACATCATAGCAACTGGTCGAATGGTTGGACACTTAGCATATTAGCCTTTTATATATATAGACTAGAGGCCCAGTGCACAAAAATTTGTGCACTCGGGG